>NW_022990368.1:149850-402350 GCF_902827175.1 Gymnodraco acuticeps
TAGTGTGTGTTTGATTGAAGGGTCACTTTATACATCGGAGGGCCTACTCTTATTTCCCACGGTCAACACTACAGCCACTCTCATTTTCTCCTTCTATTTGTTGTCCTTATCTCTTTCTTTTTCTGTCTTTTCTCACATCTTCTCTGTCTCTGATAAGAGCATGGATATCGTACTGAATCAGGATGTTTTTACGGATTTTCCAACACTAGCACTTTGCTATCAGTGTCAGCTGGAAAAGAGGGGCACTGTTGAGAGAGCGGGGTCAAACAGCTGTGTGTGTTTGTGAGTGTGTGTGTGTATATCTGAGACAGAAAAGAGAGAGAGACATGTTGAAGTGGTTGTACACGCCTAAATCTGGCTGCTCTTCGTGGCACTTTAAGCTTCCTTTAGAGTAACTTTTATTTTATTTTGCGGTTGTTTGTTTGGCATCGCTTCTTTCCATTTTCGATAAAAGCAGATAGATTTATAGATGGAGAGCAGGTAGGATGCAGATGATTAATGAGAAGTATGTCAATATAACAGTGGTACATTCTATAATCTACTTTCCTTGGGATTTGTTGTATACTTCAACGGTTCTCATTCAATCTCTCCATCCCCCTTTCATTTTCCTCCGTCCGTTCTTCATTACCTGTTCCTAGTTTCTTTGTTTCCTTCACAATCCCGTCTCTCTCTTTCTCTTAAAGCCCCAGATGGGTTGTTGCCTCCGTGTTTGACCCATGCAACTAGTTCCAGCCTGAATGTTTCCTGGTCCGCTCCTGCCCACTCCAACGCACCGGGCCCACTCCGTTACAGCCTGCAAATGAGGACATCCCCTCAGAGGCCTGGTGTAAGGTGAGAGAGAGATTAAGATGTATTTAGACGCTAAACAAGTGGATACATTTGGACACAGTTGTCCACAGCACATGCCAGTGGTGTGAGACAGAGGCATGCGATAATAAATGGCACTAAGAGAATGACAGACACATACAGCACTCTCAGATATGTATCGCATATATACGCACCTTAAAAAATGTGTACACACTCATATGCATACACATGTACATATAAAGGGCTACATTATACAGCACATCTGAATATGTCACATCAACATGACAGACCATCAGAAACACAGAGAGGATTTGAGTACGAGACACGGGGGGTAGAGTCAAAAAGACACAAGAAAATCAAAGAGCAGGGCAGAGAGAGACAGAGAGAGGTAGAGAAAATGTGATAGAATAAAAAGAGAGAGCGGGTGTGCATCTGATATGTATTCATTACATGCTTCCTGACAACAAATTGCAATTTAATCCAAGAAGAGGAGGCTCTCATTCTGTGGTAATAAATAAATGACTAGCTACATGTATTATATATCAGACAGCCATGCCCTCCTCCTCCTCTGCTATGGAAATCTCATTGTTCCCTGATTTATTCATTCATTCATCCCTTCTATCCATCTGATGCTAAATGGTCAACGGTCCCTCATTTATGACAATATTCTTTTATTTTGTTCCAGATTCCTTTGTAGGGTTATAGATAAGGGTTCAGGTATTAATATAATAAAAGCTGTACAAATACTTGACATGTTTCCAATTAAATCACTGTTAAGTTTCCTTATGAAACTTGTCCATTGACACTTTGATAACATTACATCTGAAGTACAATTCATTTAGAAATACATATTAGAGCACACCAAACAGAAACAACATACGTGGAAAGTGATATGATTGAGATGTATTAGTCTGCGATATAGAGTTACCACAAAAGCTTCGGTAAAAAAACGTTCAATAATGAATAGAAATTAACCACTTCGTTGTTCATATCTGTGCTATATTTATTTACTACCTTTGCATCTCGGACCAAAATTCCTTCACAATCCACCCTTAAATCCACACTGCATGTACACTATGATTCGCTAAAACCAAAAAAAGGGTTTCTCCATGTTATCAGCAAAAGTACAGGTCTGTTCTATATTTTAATGTTGTGTAACAAAAACATGCGTATGCGTATGTGTTACATTTCTGACTAGCAAATGTCATTGTAACCATGAACTGTAGAAATTACATTAGCTGACCAACACATCCTGGGGAGCTGTCTAGCGCTGAACCTCCATAATTAGGGATTCAAGAGCAAAAACAAGACATGAGGGTTAAAGTTTAAATATAAATGTAGAGATGAAGACAGTAACAAAATGTTTGTGCTCAGGACAAAGGGCATAGCAATGGTAAACTACACTTTGCTAAGTAGTGGTGAAAATGTGTTTTCAATAACATTTTTGTCATCAGTGTCAAGTCTTGCTAGGGATTCGCCCCAACTGCTTGGATTCACATACAAAAATAAACCCTTTTCTTGACAGTAATAATACAAATTATTGATCGACTAATTAATTGAGACGTGTTTTTCAGCTAATGTATGTTTCTCTCCTTTGACTCTTAGGCTTGTGGAAAACGCAACAGACACCTTTTCCTACCACGTAGAGGGCCTCTCACCGTTCACCCAGTACGTGTTCAGAGTGGTGGTCTCACACACTCATGGGCAGACAGTCGGGCCCTGGGCCACCCTGCGCACCGCGGAGGACAGTAAGTAGACTTACAGACACAAGTGCACACAAGAAAAACCTTATTCTCAGAGGCATGCATTTGTTTCAATGCACACATGCTCAAGAGACATTTTAAATAACTATAAAAAAGAGGAACTAACTTGTTGGTGGTCATATAAACACTCAGCACTGCTGTTATATAGAGTACCTGTTGCCATTGTTTTTTTCACAATGAATTGTGCGGCCTGGGTGCTTGTGTCAGCCAAGTTTTGCAAGTGACTGGCTGGCAGGTGGCTGTCAAAAGCTGGTTATTAGTTGGCCTCTGCCGTCAGTTGGTTGTTTGTGTGCTGAGTCAAAGTTAAAGTCCGGTTTTTCCAACAGATCTCCTGATTTTAGGTGATGATCTGAACAATAGGCTTTCACATTAAACATATGGCCTTGGAAAAGCAGAGCCTCTGCCCTGGCTCTCTTTTATTCTCTGGAAGTCTCCAGGGTTTTATCTCACAAAAGTGTATTACTTCCTTGCTGTTGGTGGAGGCGGTCAATCAATTAGAGAAAATTAGGAAGAAAGACAGAGACCAAACTTATTAAAAATGAAATTTAGGGACAAGCAAGTTAGAGTGAAACACGCTGACAGTGAGATTTGCATACTCTAAGGTGTGTGTCTGTGTGTGAGTGACCTAGCCAGTGTCATTGTGGGCTAATTGCTGTAATAGAATCATATTAGCCACTGGAACAGCCTCCTCAGTGCAAAGTTATAAATTAATTAGTACCACGCTATTATCACATACATTATCATTAAGCATCTGAGATTTGCATACATAGGATACATGTGCATGTATACACACATAAATGTGTATGTTCACATGTATGCGCGATGTATGCTATACATAAACACATTCACATGGACACAACACCGATGCATGCACACACAAATGCAGACACAAAATTGCAGACATTTAGGATACGTTCAATTATAGCCCTATGCTTTTCTCATTGCTATTCAGAATTGATTTCCCTGCAGCAAACATGCACAGAGATACACACACATACACACTCCTTCTCAAACATACTGAGCTTTTGTAACACATTCGTTCATGTTTTTAACCATCATAGAGATAAGTTGGGCAGTTGTGTACGTTTGTGAGTTTTCATGCAAGACTGAGAGGTGCGTGAATCTACATCCCTCTCACAGTGTGTGTGTGTGTGTGTGGACAGTAATAGATGTGTCCATTCGGTCACACTGTGCCCCATCGTTCAAACCTCCATCCCTCTCTCTGCCTCTCTCAGGCCCCCTCACACACACACATACACAGACACACTGAGAACATGTGTCATACACACACACCGCCTTGTCGTCCGTATCAATCACACATCTCCTCATGCTCACAAGCAATAACACATAATCATGAAGTTTCATGCAGACGAGGCTCATCACTAAAGCACGTACACACCCTCTGAGGCTGAGACATACGAACACTTTATCTTTTATGCTGCCAACTTCCATCTATTTTTATATGGAATAGAAGTTTAAACAAATCTACAAAATAAGACATAACCGCGCATCTATAAGCATAATCTGTTTCTGATTCTGATAAATCAATCATTTTAATAGACGTAGAGTACATAATACTACATGCGTCTTTTTTATGATTATGATTATTTATTTTTACATAATAAGAGAATACATGATAGGTGCGGAAGCTTTTAATCAGAAGGGATTTAAAACCATGACAGGAGAAAGCTAAGTGCGGCCCGATTGGGTTTTGCATTGATGTGTAATTTGTCGCCATAAACCCACCCTCTCTTCATCGTGGCAGTGACAGGAAAAGAACGGATGCATTCCTCTCCTAATCTTCTCTCCCACATGCTTGAAAAATATTAACTGTAGAAAGTAGTGCTGTAGCAAAATATCGTCGACGACATATTTCCGCGTCGACGCGTCGCTACACACACGTGGGTCACCCAAAGCAACAAGCAGTTCGCAATCGCACTTCAAACACAATGGAGACTGAAACGGCTACCACCTCCTCCTCACAGGATTGCGCACGAAGCCCCCAAACGAAAACATCTCGCCCTAGGTCTTCAAAAGCATGGGAATATTTTAAAGTTAGTCCAAAACGCAAAGATATTTATATATTTATATCTCACTGAGACTGCTGCATAGCCTAGCAGAAGCAGCAGCTAGCTGTGGTGGCTACCATTAGCAGCTAGCATTTGCTCTCCGATTTTTTACATAAAATGGAATTATCGATTATAAATGCAATCATTTTTTTATACATAGACGTTAAAAACCTATGGATTAACCGATTCAGCCGCGTTTTTTCTCATTTGAATGCCATTGAACACGTCTTTTGATCAGATTGACAGCTACGGTGGTAAGACGATCTCCCTAGAAGCTCTGTGAAGGTACGTGTTGTGATGACTGTATTTGCTTCCCCTGTCGCGAGTCCGGATCACTCAGGGATGATACTATATACCTACATAATCTGTGGAGTCTCAGTTTTAATCGGATATATTGTATGTGCAGCTACGATAAGTAATAAGGGTATAGAAAGCATTTTACTCTTTTTATTCAGTATAATAGCATTTATCGTTATACCAACAAACACGCATTCATTCAAGTTACATGTAACTTAAGGTAGATATACAGTGGGGCAAAAAAGTATTTAGTCAGCCACCAATTGTGCAAGTTCTTCCACTTAAAAAGATGAGAGAGGCCTGTAATGTTCATCCTAGGTACACTTCAACTATGAGAGACAGAATGGGGGGAAAGAATCCAGGAAATCACATTTTAGGATTTGTAATAAATTAATTGTTAAATTCCTCGGTAAAATAAGTATTTGGTCACCTACAAACAAACAAGATTTCTGGCTCTCACAGACCTGTAACTTCTTCTTTAAGAGCCTCCTCTGTCCTCCACTTGTTAACTGTATTAATGGCACCTGTTTGAACTCGTTATCAGTATAAAAGACACCTGTCCACAACCTCAAACAGTCACACTCCAAACTCTACATATGGCCAAGACCAAAGAGCTGTCAAAGGACACCAGAAACAAAATTGTAGACCTGCACCAGGCTGGGAAGACTGAATCTGCAATAGGTAAGCAGCTTGGTGTGAAGAAATCAACTGTGGGAGCAATTATTAGAAAATGGAAGACATACAAGACCACTGATAATCTCCCTCGATCTGGGGCTCCACGCAAGATCTCACCCCGTGGGGTCAAAATGATCACAAGAACGGTGAGCAAAAATCCCAGAACCACACGGGGGGACCTAGTCAATGACCTGCAGAGAGCTGGGACCAAAATAACAAAGGCTACCATCAGTAACACACTACGCCGCCAGGGACTCAAATCCTGCAGTGCCAGACGTGTCCCCCTGCTTAAGCCAGTACATGTCCAGGCCCGTCTGAAGTTTGCTAGAGAGCATTTAGATGATCCAGAAGAGGATTGGGAGAATGTCATATGGTCAGATGAAACCAAAATAGAACTTTTTGGTAAAAACTCAACTAGACGTGTTTGGAGGAGAAAGAATGCTGAGTTGCATCCAAAGAACACCATACCTACTGTGAAACATGGGGGTGGAAACATCATGCTTTGGGGCTGTTTTTCTGCAAAGGGACCAGGACGACTGATCCGTGTAAAGGAAAGAATGAATGGGGCCGTGTATCGTGAGATTTTGAGTGACAACCTCCTTCCATCAGCAAGGGCATTGAAGATGAAACGTGGCTGGGTCTTTCAGCATGACAATGATCCCAAACACACCGCCCGGGCAACAAAGGAGTGGCTTCGTAAGAAGCATTTCAAGGTCCTGGAGTGGCCTAGCCAGTCTCCAGATCTCAACCCCATATAAAATCTTTGGAGGGAGTTGAAAGTCCGTGTTGCCCAGCGACAGCCCCAAAACATCACGGCTCTAGAGGAGATCTGCATGGAGGAATGGGCCAAAATACCAGCAACAGTGTGTGAAAACCTTGTGAAGACTTACAGAAAACGTTTGACCTCTGTCATTGCCAACAAAGGGTATATAACAAAGTATTGAGATGAACTTTTGTTATTGACCAAATACTTATTTTCCACCATCATTTGCAAATAAATTCTTTAAAAATCAGACAATGTGATTTTCTGGATTTTTTTTTTCTCATTTTGTCTCTCATAGTTGAGGTATACCTAGGGTGACAATTACAGGCCTCTCTCGTCTTTTTAAGTGGGAGAACTTGCACAATTGGTGGCTGACAGAGGGATCCCTCCTCTGTTGCTCTCCCTGAGGTTTCTCCCATTTTTTCCCCTTAAACTGTGGGTTTTCTCTGGAAGTTTTTCCTTGTACGATGTGAGGGTCTAAGGATAGAGGGTGTCGTTTTTCTCATACTGATATTCTGAACAATCTGTGCTGTTGTATTTGCTGTAAAGTATTTCTACTGTAGGCTATTTTTATTTTATGTACAGCACTTTGGCTTGACCAAAAATCGTTTATAAATGTGCTATATAAATAAAACTTGATTTGATTTGACTAAATACTTTTTTGCCCCACTGTATATGCATTTTTGGAATTCGGTGTTTAGGAATTGTCCCCTTTTGGAGTTTCCATAAACCTGATCTGTTGTAGTTGTAAGATGTCCACTTTGTTACTAAACTGTTAATAATATATGGTTTGTTGACATGGACCTTTATTAACAATATGGATTTGAGTATATGTTCACCTCGTTAATTTGATCCCTTCTCGCTTTTATGGCTGTTTTTATTTTTTTATTTTTTTCCCTCTGTCTTTCTACTTTTGTCTTACTTCTTCCTTTTTCCTTCTTTCGCCAACTCTTTGTGCTCAAACATGAAAGACAGTGCAGGTTTTAGCTCTTGTATTTGACGGACCAGCCCTTAAGAATTTACAAGTGATAGAAGTGATGAGAGATCGAGGAGAGAATATAGAAAAAAACAATATAAGAAATGGAGAGAAAAAATGGTCTGAAAAGAGAAATGGAGGGGGCAAAAAGGTAAAATGAGGAATTGTGGAAAAGACAGGAAGAGAAGAAAAGAAAAAGGCTAATGACAGAACAGAGAAAGAGGGAGACCCACGCTTCCTCCTTTCCTTTTTATCATTCCATTAAAGTTTTATATCCATCTTTTTAATGTAATTTGGTCCCTATGAATTCCTGCTGCTGCAGAACAGACAGACGGCTCCTGTGAACATAAACTCTAGCCGTGTTGGACAGCTCCCTTTCCTCTGTCTACTCCCATGTTCACACAGGCCCAGTGATCTAAGAAAGTGTGTGTGTGTGTGTGTGTGTGTGTGTGTGTGTGTGTTGTGTGTGTGTGTGTGTGTGTGTGTGTGTGTGTGTGTGTGTGTGTGTTGTGTGTGTGTGTGTGTGTGTGTGTGTGTGTGTGTGTGTGTGTGTGTGTGTGTGTGTGTGTGTGTGAGCGTGTGTGTGTGTGTGAGTGAGAGAGTGTGAGAGAGAGACGTGTGTGAGACGTGTGTTATGGGAGAATGAATAAAGCACAATTTTGACAAAATGATCTTAGCCAAGCAGTCTAGAAAGAAAGAATGTGTGTGTGTGTGTGTGCGCGAGAGAAAACATTAAAGAAGCACTGTTTTACTTCATTTAATTTAAAGCAGAAAGTATGAGAAAGAAGACATGTGAAAGAGGGGAAAAAAAGAAATTAGGGTAGAGGTAATGACAGGACACAAAGAGTCCCTGTTATTTAATGATTGAGTGACTGCATTAATAAAATAGTAATAATCCTACCTTTTCTCCCAGAATTCAGTTAGTGTTCCCAATGAAATGTGGAAGTAATGTTAACACAATCCCATTGCTATTTTGCATATCAAGAGATAACTTGAATATTTTAAGTACAGTTTTATATTCTCATTGTATGTACCTATATTTGCACATTGCTCTTTTAAATATACTGTAAGAACCAATATAAAAATAAACATGTGTGTTAATTCCTCACCAGTCACATATCTTCCGTAATATTTTGAGAATGTATTTACTCAGGTTCCCTTCTATCTAACCCACACCAACATATTTCAACATTTTATTTTGAAAGCCATATAATACTGTGAACTTTATCTTTTCTTTCTGGAGTACATAAATACATCAGAAGGTTATCTGGAATTAAGTAAATCACTCAAAGTAGTCAGTGTCTGAGAAGGGTATTGAATATTTTTGAGTGATTGATGTTTCAGGTATTGTGATGGTCGTAGTTACTTAAAGGCTAATGTACTTCTCATATGTACTCAGGATGTTATGGATACAAATCAAGCTCATGACCTTGGTCATGCATCATCCTCTTTCTGAATGCCTCTTCAGCGTCTCCTAAAGCAGCCATGATATTAAATAATCTGCAGAAAAAGTAAAGATATGAAATGCAATGTAAATTCCCGCCGTATTACTTGTCACGTTTTGACACCGCGTCGTAAGCATCTTGATTACACTGAAGCTCAGCGTTTGTCCTCATTATGACTCCGAGGAGCCTCAATTCACCTTCAAAATCCCAGTCACCCACATACACACATGCCCACAAACACATGCACACACATGGCCCTGTGCGGGGCTAAACATAATACCCTTCCTTTTCCCGTCGCATGGATACTCACAGATGTACACACTTACTTCCAAACAGGCTCTTACATACAAACATAAGCACACAAATATGTACAAAAAGCTACGTAACATGCAGACGAATCTACATGCAGACAAACACCTACACACACACACACATACATACACACACACACACACACACACACACACACACCCATGGACACACACTCCTTCCTCCCTCCCCCTCTCCCAGCCCTTGTCAGTTGATTGTGTTATTACTATGCTAACCAAATCCTTATAAATGTGATTTAAGGCTTGGCGGCCCCGCACTCCTGTTTTAGCCTTCTGCTACTGTGTTTTACTGGAGAGAGGAGGAGTAACAGTGGGAGGTGTGGAGGGAAGAAAATGGGAGAGGGTAAGGAAGAGATAAAGGCATAAGGAATGAAGACAAAACACAAAGGGGGGAGAGAATAAGTCAGTGGGAGACAATGGAAAAGAAGAGGAACTGGAAAAGGGAGGATGAGTTGAGCGGGACAGAGAGGAAGAGGGGAAAAGGAGTTAAGGAGTCAGGAAACCATAGAGAGAGAGAGCAGTTGCTACGCATTCCCTCAACACTCGTTCCCTTCTATCCAGAGAGCAGTAAAGCGTCAGTAAAATAAAAAAAAGGGAAAAAGCATCACCTGCATCTTAAATGAAAATTTCAATTGAAAAACTTAACAGCCCTTCAAATTGCAGAATTGTACACGCGCCAGTAAAGCCTAAATAACACTCAACACTTAGATGGAGAGGGGGAGGGGAGGAGAGGAGAGCAGGAACGAGGGAGGAATCGAGGGGTGACAACAGCGGTTATTTTGGGTGGTTGACGGGGGCTGGATGAAGGTGACTTGATTATGGTTCTGCAATTTAGGATTTTCCTCCGCGATCTTCTTTTTTTGGATCTCTTACCTGTGTGTTTTTACGTCTGTTGGAAGAGACCTATTCTGATCAGACAGACACAAGGAAATAAAGTTAGATAAACATTAGGTGGCTGAATTTCTAATTAATTTGACAAACACGTAAAAAGGCTCCTCAGCCGTCACAAAGCGGGCAGAAAGCAGTGAGGCGCGCAGACAGGCCGGCAGATAGGCACATGGACAGACAGGGAGACGGGCTCCTTGGTTATTCGTGGGGTTCAGTGGACCTTTGGTGGTAATTGAATCAGTGTGAGTGCTGAGTAGAGCTAGCATAAAAACCTGTTAACCCAAAAGGTCAACTCTCTGCATTGTTTATTTAGCAGGGAGACCAGAAAGGGAGAGAGCGGAAGAGGGAAAGAGACCGCCACACAAAGCACGAGTAACAGAGAGAGACAGGAGAAAATGAAAGAGGTGGTGGGGGAAAGGGACGGGTCAGAGAAAGGAAGAGAAGAAGGAAAAGACAGACAGGTGGAGAGATGTAGATGGAAAAAAGATGGGTTGTTGGTTGGACTCTTTGTGATCTGTAAAATCAGCCAAGCTTCACATCCTCATTTTTATACTGCTGTTTATTTGTGTGGGAGATAGAAAAATGTGTGTGTTTGTGAGTGTTTGTGTGTGCATGACCGCTGGGATTGTAATGTACTGTATCTTTTAATATTTGTGTAATTTTTATAATTTTGTATCTTTAATTTTTTTTCTTTCTGCTGTAACAATGTACATGTCCCCTCTGTGGGACTAATAAAGGTATTCTGATTCTCTGATTCAGATTTTCTTTTGATTTGCCTCTCTCTGTGTCTGACTCAATAGTTTGTTAGTTTTAGCACACATGGTCAAACTCCATAACAGTCTTTTGTTACATAGCCTTACTGATCAGTTAAAAGACAGTGTTTTTTTCAATCATGAGGATCCATCTGTCAATCCACCAACAAGATTTTCAGAAAGATTTCAACTTTGAAAAAAGTTTACCTGCTTTCTTTAGTTTTTGAACATTTTAAAACAGCTTAATATACCAGTAAACTTAGACTATTTAAAAGCATTATACTTAGATACATTTTAAACTTTTAGGAGTGGTGCAAAAACGGAATGTTAGTTGGCCTCTAAGGCTGTATGAAGTACGGCCTTTCAGTTTGTAGTTGCAAAATACACCCATTCTTACACAACTGCATGTGCACGCTAGTAACTTACACATTCACATCCTCGCACACTTTATCTCTCACACAATCATGCATGCATACGCTCAACCGCTCGTCTTGTTTCACCCTCTCTATGTCTCTCTCTTACACACACACACATACACACACGCACCGCCATCTGGGAAAGCCGTTAGCGGTTAGCGGTAGCACTTAGCGACGCAGCACGCTCCCTCAGTCCGCTCAGTCACCTTGATCTGCTTGCCCTTCACACAGCACCATTACTGATATACTGCATCGCTGTGGGTGTGGGCATGTGAGTGTGTGTGTGTCAGGAAGAGTGTGTGTCTACGTATACCGACATGCATCTGTGTGTGTCCATTATAGAGCAGTACAGTGGGATGTAAATGCTGGGGGAGGAGGGGGAAAGGGGCATTACCTTCAAATGAGGTACTGTGGAGTGAAATATCACTCACTGACTAGTCTTGTGTAGGTTCTTATCCGTGCATGGACATGTAGAAATCGTATGACTATGTGTGTGTTCCTTTGGGCTTCTGATGTACATCTATGTTGGTCTTACCTCTTATACTAGTGAGGATCACTTCAGCTTCTGAACATAAGAATTGAAGGCACAGCTGTGTTTCTGCAGAACAATGTCTTGTTATACATTTGCAACCAATTTTTGTTTCCTGAGTTAAGCAATTGCCATAAGTTATTCTCAAAATCTAAAATTATTCCATCTAACTTAAAAAGTATATGACTGACCTGCACATCACCTCCGGAATCCTCTGCTGGAGGATGCACAGACTCACATTCAAACAGTCACGGGTAAAGCATAAATCCATAAATACAATCTTGGTTTGCTCAGGGGTAGGAAATTGAGAGCGAAAGAGTTTCCATGTTAATCCCTTGGATAGGGATGGCAAAATCACTCTTTGTCCTTCTGATGTCATTCTTGATGTTACTTGTCAAATAATGCTTTAGAATAAATCCCCCTTCAATTTTTTCTCTCAATCTCTTATTAGCACACACAAAGAATATATTTATCGCCTGTCTTTTTTTCTATTCCTTATGGCATCCCTTTATCCATTTATTTTTCTTTGCCTCCTAGGTCCAGGACCGGTGGACCCTCCAGCTGTTTCTGAGCTCCATCCCCGAAGTGTAATAGTAACCTGGGTTCCTCCCTCCCAACCAAATGGCATGATCACCAATTACACCTTGTACCTTTACCCGAGCTTCATCTCTTCTTTAGATTTCAAACCCAGCTCAGTCTCCAGCACCAGCACGACCCTCAGCTCCACATCAGGTCTTAACCAGAGCCTAATGCCCAGCACTGAGGCTGCACATCTCAACCCAAGTCATGACATAATTTCAACATCCGTTCCTCCCACCCCAGACTCAAGACCTGTCTCCATGTCTACCATCAACACAGGCAGTAATAACAGCTTAAGCACCATCCAAGGCACAAGAACAAAACTGATCCCTAAGCCTTTCTCTAGCATGAGGCCTGGTATCACAGAGGAAAACCAAATCGAGTCCACTGGTGTAAGCAATACAAGCCAAGGCCCAACTTTCATCTCCTTCCACCCAATTCAAACCAATACAGCCACTGAAAACCAAAGCTCCAGTGTTTCACTCTCACACCCTGAACCCAATGCCACCAGCTCTGAAAATATTCTAAAACAAGACTCATTCCAAAGCCCTATTTCCAGTTTATATAGTGCAGCATTAGATTCAAGTTCATCCCGTCTGTCAGTCATTGTTCCCGGGAACACCACCAGCTACACTTTCCTCGACCTGCTGCCATACCAGACCTACCGCCTCCAGGTACAATACATAAGAAATATACAAAGGTAGAACACGATAGGAGATGAACAGTGTAATATATTTAACATTAGATTATGCAATTATGAAAAAAACATTTAAATACAATTATAATGTTAAAATGAAACACATGTCAGTCTGTATTCGTCTCTTATTATGCTATGGTGAATTTAAATTCAATAATAAAAATGTTAGGCAAGGCAAGTTAATTTATATAGCACCTTTATTTATATAGCACCTTTCAGCATGCGACAATTCAAAGTGCTTTACAAAATAAAAGACGTTTAAGAATACAGCAGAAACACATTATATAATGGCATTTTACAACAGGCATTTAAAAAGCAAAGATAATAAATGAAGCACAACACTTATACAATACATGAATAATATACAATACTAATTATAAAAGTCATGTGTTTCCAGTCACAGATGACACTGAATTTCCTTATTCACAGAACTCTTGATTGTCCTTGTTTCCACTCGAATATGTATGGTAGCATGCCAGTGATGGTTTCCCAATTTTAATTAATCATGTGCTATCATTTGGAGATGTATTAACTGCAAATAAACATCTAGCAATATAAGTACAAAACTAAAACTGTAATATGTATATTACAATTTACTGTTGCAGTACATCAGATATTTCAACATTATTCTCCAACATCCAGGTGGAGGCCTGCAGCAGTGTGGGTTGTTCAGTGTCTGAGATGTCTCAGGAATTTCGTACCCTCCCAGCTCCACCTGAAGGGGTTCCTGCGCCTCACCTTTACTCAGACACCCCCACCTCTGTTCTTTTGTCCTGGGGAGCACCGGAGTCGAACAATGGACCATTAGAGCGGTGAGATATGATCACATACATACCGCTTCAACCCCTCCATGATCTTTTTATTTATATTACATTGTGCTGGGCATAGGTGGCTGATTGAGCGAAGAGTTGCTGGGACCAAACAAGTCTCCACGGTGGGCCATCTCCCACCGGACCCTCCACCTCTGTCATTCCTGGACTCTTCTTCAGCTCTCAGTCCCTGGACCAGCTACCAGTATCGACTTGTGCTCCACAATCAGGCTGGCAACACCACCGGTAGGATCATAATAATCGACTATAAATTCAATCTGAACAACATGTCCATAAGTTGCTTTTTAGATTGCCTTTGGCCAGCTTCACAAAATGTACAGTTTTACATGAAACTTGAGGATTAATACTACCAGTGTTTGTTGTTTCACAGCAGGCTCTTCAACCACATTCTGTTAAATTCTTGCAGGGCCCTGGGTCAATATCACCACCAGACCTTCTCGTCCAGCCGGACTCAATCCACCAAGAGTGAAGGTTTTGGGGCCACAGTCACTTCAGGTATGGGCACCTTTTTTTAAGCTGACTTCTCTCCAGTTCTTAAAAGCCTCCTGGATTTGGCATGGTGGCCATAGCCACAATAGATTTTATCTATTCTTGATCGGCTGAACTCAAATAATGTAATCCATGTCCACCATGCTGCTATAGTTAATAATCACAATATCACTTGTTGTTTCAGGAGCTCTGTTTGAGCTTTTAGAATTGAAAACATGTCTTAGAGTAAAAATATAACGAAAAATATAACACAACTTAATTCACTCAGAGTAGAAAAGACAAAGCAATGTCATTTTGATTCCTCTGTCTTTCCTTCTTGGGATTTAATGAGAAAGAAAAACATTCAACTCAAGGTCCCCTTCAGAAAATAGGATGGGCTGTGACCCTGTCTGAGGAAGCTTCCTTCCTGTCGGCCATTTTGAAGGAGGGGCCACAGTTAAGTTCCACCACTGGCTAATCCCACATCAAGGCCCATCAATGAAAGCCACTGAAACAATATTGTATGCATGCACACACAGATATGCACACACACACATGCACTCATAGCCCTGCACTAATGCTAACTGCAGAAAAATGCTAATGCCTGTCATCATTTCAGAACCGCCCCTGTCATCTCTGCAGCAGCACAGCTTTAGGGGTCATAGGTCCGAGAAGAAAAGTGTTCCTTCCTGGTTGTTGCTAATTGGACAGACAGGCAGGCTGCTTCCTGGTTACCAATTGACCTTGACAACACAGACAGGATTTTTGAGTAACTCCCTTCATTCTCTAAATGGCATCTTTTTGATATCACTTCTTGCTCATAGGGGTATTCACTTTATTTTTTTACTATTTCTACCTTTTTTTAAATGTATTTTTACTACACATAGCGATAAAAAGGCGGATAACGCAGACACTGCACAGAGTTTTGGTATAAATCATATACAGTATCTGAAAAGGTCAGCACTTTAACATATGGCTTCTTCTTTGTTATTTGTTCTTCTTGATTCTTTATTTAGGGTTTTAATAAGTTATTATTGCAGTAACGACTATTCTTACGAGGGTCCACATACAAGAAAAGACTTAAAGATTGTTTCTCAGTCACATCTAAGAGTATTTAAGTTTCTCACTTATTCTATCTCTGCCAATGTAGTTATGCCTTTGCTGATAGCTACCTAGTTAGTTACCTAGTTAGTTATTCTAAAGGCATATTGATACCCTTTAATACAAACCATTAATTTGATTTTGCCCATTTGGATCTGTAACCCATCAACACAATTTTTCAGAAAAGTATATTCTAAAACAAGACTCATTCCAAAGCCCTATTTCCAGTTTATATAGTGCAGCATTAGATTCAAGTTCATCCCTTCTATCAGTCATTGTTCCCGAGAACATCACCAGTTACACTTTCTATGCTGTCAGCTGCAGAGGTTTTCTGAACATAATGGCCTACATTCGGAAAGACACACACAAACACACACCTTTTCTCTCTCACCACCTGCTTAATCAATTCTCTCTCTCTCTCTCTCTCTCTCTCTCTCTCTCTCTCTCTACTCTCTCTCTCTCTCCTCTCTCTCTCTCTCTCTCTCTCTCTCTCTCTCTCTCTCTCTCTCTCTACTCACTCATATACACATAAACGCATAAACAAACACAAACCACAAACACACACACACACACACACACACACACACACACACACACACACACACACACACACACACACACACACACACACACACACTGGCCTTAGCCCCAGTGCTCTGTGTCAGCCCCGGGTCTCTGCTGTCTTCACCATCTCCAGATTACATCAAGCTATTCAATCTGTAAATGACTTCCACCACAAAGCACACCCAACACGCACTTTGGGAAATGAGCTGCCTAACTCAACATGACCCTGCCCATATGTGGTGGTGTGTGTCTCCGAGTGTGTGTGTGTGTGTGCGTGTGTGTGTGTCCTGTATCACCTCACAGCGTCACTTGTTAAATGAATATCAAGGTTGCATGAGAAATAATTATTCTTGACGTTCATTCATAATACTCTCATCAACATTGACCGCTTAATCACCTGAACGCATAAGTCTCAACAAGTGCTAAACTGATCAGTTATTGTACATGACAGTTTGTCTCCATAAGTGTGTTAGAAGTTAGAACACAGGTGTGTGTTTGGTGTTTGTAACGCAAAGGTATAACTGTTTGTATGGGCATGTGTGTTAAAAACAACATTGATCACATAGATATCTGTCATTCAAATATGTAGAGTTGTGTGTGTGTTTATAAGGGTGTGTGTGTGTGTGTGTGTGTGTGTGTGTGTGTGTGTGTGTGTGTGTGTGTGTGTGTGTGTGTGTGTGTGTTACCTTCATCTTCACTCTGAAATGCTGACAGACTGAACTGTTTCCAAATCAGATGCAGTGCTCAACGACAGCAAGCTTTTGTTTTTGCATGCAGCAATTCCATTACCAGCCGTTTTCATTATTTTAGCATAGTGTTCGTGCGTGTGCGCGTGTTTGTGTGTATGGGTGTACCCGGTTTTAAATTTGATGAAAGGAATCTTCTGCTGAAGTCAAAGTCAGGTTATCTTTCCCCACAAGAGAGTTTGACACACACACACCCATTCTTTAAATTCACATACCAAGGCGACAATGTACGCACGCATGGACACTACTTTCACAATATCACTTCTAGCACTCAACTGAACACACATGCATTCCTACTGTGATGCACATAATAGGTTTGCATGAGCACATCTGCAAGCTTTGCACATGCACACACATAAACACACACACAGTGTGCCATGACTTCCTGTAGTTCATCCATATAAAAGCTTTCTGCCATCCTCAGCATGCCGAGAATATTCAGAATGTCCAGCCAACCAATGAGATGACTTTTCTGGGATAATGTTAGGACAGTGAGAAAGGATTAGATGAACTAGACCTTTGGTTTTCTGTGCACTTCAACCCTGATTATCCAAATAAGATATTGTATATGAACAACCAAGAACTTTAATACAACATCCTTATCCTTATTGAATTGCAGGTCACATGGTCCCCTCCTCTTATTCCCAACGGAGAAATCCATGGCTATGAGATCCGCCTCCCAGAACCCCGCATCTTCCATGACAGTGGCAATGCTTCGGCACTCAACATCACAATAAAGGACCTTATTCCATACACAAACTACAGTATCACTTTGTTGTCTTGTTCCAATGGCGGTGGACATGTAGGGGGATGTACAGAAAGCCTGCCCATGCCCGCTACCACATTACCCACAATCCCTGAAGGCCTTGAACCCCTGTCTGTGGTGGCAGTGAGTGAGTCCTTCCTGGCTATTTCCTGGCAACCACCAAGCAGGCCCAATGGACCTAACATCAGGTAAGATGGATAATAAACATAATCCATATCAAAGATGGCTCAGTTACATTGTATGAGACCACTGAGAGATCACTTGGTCACTTTAGATGGATGTCAACATTGTTGTTCACTATTAGTTAAATGTATATTGGTAAAACACTGATATGCAAAGATAGTAGTTATGAAAAGCCAATATAAGTAGACATTGATCAGTGTAATCATTATAACTTTGAATAACTTTATTCATTTTACATAACTTTATTCATTAGTTAAAAGAACAAAATTAGAAACCCAGCAGCCGAGACGCTACAGCATGTTGTTTTTGAGAGACACATCCTGGTGATGTTCAATTGTTGTTGAAAAACTTCAGCAAACAAGCTGATATGTACACCTTAACAAGCTGCTAACATGAGTGCCCTGGTAATGAGCTAAGTGTTGTGTATTTTTTAATCAGTGTTTTTTCAGTCCTAATGCACATTCTGGTCTGTTTTGTTCTTTCCTGTTCTACTCTGTCGGTGATTAGGCCTAAAATAAAGGTCCATTTTTCTGGCAGGCCATTAAAATGCATGAGCCCATCTCTCTGTTCTGCTCTGCTCAGCTCTGTGTGTTTGTCTAAGTGGGTTTGTTAAAAGGCGGCATTAAGCCCTTCTCTTCTGATTACAGCAGAAATTAGCATCACTGTGGGGAGAGGAAAACACAAACCCTGCAGAAAAAAAAACAACAGAGGGAGGGGCGTCGGGAGGGAGGGGTGAGATACAGTGAAGCAAAATAATAGAGATGATGAAAAACAGCAGAAGCGGAAGAAATGAGCGATAAGCAGAAGAGTTAGTAGAAAATTGTGTTTAAAGCGTGTTTTGTGTGTATGCATATGTTTATTGCTTTGTGGGTACAGTGTGTCTGTGTCCTCATGTTGGTTCATGTGGGAACATGTGTTGGGTGTTAATGCATTCCTAAACATCCAACCATGTGTGTGTGCTTTTCTTTATTCAAATTTCCCCTTCAGATACAAGTTGCTCAGACGTAAAACCCACCAGCCCCTGGCCATCGCCACGGTCCCCACGGTAACAGCCGTGTCCCCTCCCCCCTCTGAAGATCTCCATCGCTGGCTCCATGTTTACTCCGGCACCAAATTGTTCTACCAAGATAAAGGCCTAAGCAGGTGAGATTACTGAAATGAGCTCTAGAGCAAACGCCGGCGCTGCAGCAAACCGTGTGTGCAGAGCCGATCGGCGAGCTGCCGCTGATGCCGATCTTTTAATACCGCTCAAAGATACATTAAGCAAATATCCCAAAGAATTAAATTGTTTTTCACACAGCGTCCCCTAATCTCAGTTTGGCACTTGGTGAAAGCTAATTTTGTTTCCCCTCTATGCTTGCTAAACGGCTCTGGGTGTAGTCTGTTTGGGTTTGTGTCTCTACTGTGCTTTATTTCAGTATTAAACTGACAAACTTTTGAACGTGTCAGCTCTTTTCACTTTGCAGGGTTTTATTATTCATGTCCTAGGAATTACTTTATGAGAATGTAATGTTTGTTTAATAAGAAGTCACTGTACTGTTTAAACAGGATTTACAGAAACTTCTTATGGTAGATGCGACTGAAATTATGATTCCACATAAAGAGCATCACTAACAAATCTAGTATGTCTCTAAATTCCTTCGATGAAGAAAGGATTCAGGTGTACCAGGAAAATGACTTTATTAGCTAATTTGGAATGATTGACAGAAAAATATGTATTTGTTCACCCTTTTATTACATATTTTCCAGCAGCATTAGAAGCTTTTAACTTTCAAGGAAAGTAAGAGTTCTTGTAGCCATCTTATCAAAAACACCAATATTGTCTGTCAACAGATTCACCCATTACCAGTACCAGTTAGAGGTTCATAATGACGTGGGCTACTCTTCAGGAGAGATTGTTGAGGCTGTCACCATGGCGGGGGTTCCCCACCACCCTCCATCTCTGTCTGCCCACGCTGTCAATCACACTGCTGTCCAGGTCGACTGGACACAACCCTGTAAGATCACCCTGTCTCTGAAACACACACTCTGCCCAACAAATTGTTTTCTGACTTGACAATTGCCAAAAAGTGAAAATAGAGACTAAAAACAACATTTTTTTTTTTTTAACTTCTCGTTTACACTTATCTCTTCATATGTTTTTCAGCTTTGCAAGACCTACAGGGAGAGGTGGATTCGTACTTTCTGACAATAGCATCTGCACAGTCAAGTCAAAATGTGTCCTTTCCCCGTGAGATCGTCTCCACAGTGATAAGTGATCTTTGGCCCAGCACCACATATGTGTTGTCAATTCAGGTGTCAAACGGAGCACATAATACAACAAAGGCATCAGTAAACGTCACCACAGAAGATGGAGGTAAGTGTATATTTGTGTGAAATTTGTCCAACAATTGATTTTAGAAATCAATTAAAATGTGCTTTCTTCCTTGGATGTTATTGTGCGCAGACTCTATGTATATATGAGTGTGTCACATAGTACGTAAATTCAATACATCCAAGAGAGGGGTCTGTGTTAATGTGCATTTCTCTGCAACTCTGTGCCTCACAGGAGATGTTAAACACATCATGTAGTGAGGCATGAAATCAATACAAAGTGTGTGTGTGAGGCAGATTTAAGGTGTTGTAAAATGCTTGTTGGCACCACAGGCAGACAAACGCTTGCAAACTGCACACATAGCTACACACACACATGCAGTATTTTACCTGTCAAACAAGACAGCAAACATGGCTGTTCCCATGTGTAATGCAGCCCATAATTACTGTACCCAATACAATTACAATACATCACTCAATCTGTAATATGATTTATATATTTTAAATAAATCTATGAAAAATAAATACAAGTGAAATCATAGACATCCCTCTGTCTTCCACCTATGAAAGGGTCATCAATATAACACATTGTTAAAAGAGCTTAAGCTGTCTCTGCATCATTTGACAATATTTGTATAATTAACCACTGACATTGTTTATCAGAGTGTAAAATCCGCAGCTTTGGGAGGGTGTATTAAATACAATATGGAAAAAGAATATCAGTTATCCAATCTACTGGTATTCCACTTTTCAGGCAGGGTTGGCTTTTATATTTAGCTGTGAATTGCACAGGCTATCCAACTGTCATCACGACTTTTCTCTCCATTTCCCTTTCCAACTTCCAGTCTCTCAGCATTTAAGAGTTAGCTTTCAAATAAGTCGATGTAATCATATGTCAGAGGCCGTGCACTCTTTCTGTTGTTTTCTTTCCGTCTACTTTTCTTTTCTCAATCACTCTTTCTGACTATCTCTGTCTCTTTTCCCCCCTCACATTTCTATTTCTTTCTCAATATGATCATATGTCAGAGGCCTCTCACCTTCCCTCTAATCTGAGCAGTATAATAAAAAGTGCATTAAAAACATTAGAAAATCATTAGGTGCTAAAGGCAAAGCACGGCTCGTTTAACTGAGAGGGCTCTGGAGGTAATTTCATTATTTTACAGCCATAAGAGTGCACACACACACACACACACATAGACAAAGGCCAAATATATTTTACCTAATGCAGCTCAACCCTACCAACCGTCCTAACACGGCCTGCCATCTATAGGGCATCAGGACTAATTGGCAAGAAAAATGAGCGAGCGTCTGTGTGTGTATGAGTGAAAGAGGCTCAGTGTGCAGTATTGCGTTGATAATGCCATCCTGCAGTAAATGAAATGTAGAGCAGTAGGTTGGGTTAAGGTAAGTGCATTGGCAGCAAATGAATTGGGTTAACTTCTCTTAGCTGAGTGCATTTTCACTTAGAATAATAGATGGAGTCTGTATGATTACCTTCTCACGCGCCATCTCTCGTATTATTTCCTTCTGTTTGGTTCTCTTTCCTTTTTTCGACACAAAACTTGATCCCCATTATTAAAAAAAGTTAAGTTTCAGGATATTCTGTCTCCTTTCTCCCACTGTTCTTCTTTAAACTTGTGCACACTGTATATCTTCTTTCACAGATTATCTGTACTTGTCCTCTATTTGTCAGATGTTCCAGTGTCCTTCACTGACTGTGTCATTCACTCCTTCCTTGTTGCCTCTGTATCTGCAACTCATGTCCTACAGGGTAGCCACATTATATTAATCACCATAGGAGTTTTTGGTTTGGTATCATTGTCCTCTGTGGATGTGCTGAAAGAGGATTTCTTGGAGGACTGATCTAAGGGAATTAAAGGAAGACAGGGAAATTGATTGACAGGACATGTAGGAAACAGAATGAATATAATAACACAACACAGTGTCATTCACTTCTGCCTATAAGAAAGAGAAAAAGTGCGGGGGCGAGCTGATCGTGCAGAATCAATCTATTACTCTTAGTGAAAATGCACTCAGGTAAGTGAAGTTAATCCAATTCATTTTCTGCCAGTGCACCTACCTAGTATATCCAGCCCACTGCTCTACATTTCATTTACTGCTAGATAGCATTATCAAGGATATACTCCACACACACACAGACACACAGGTGGTCTCCCTCCCTCACTGACACTCAGACTCACATTCAACCTTAGTACGGTCTAGATTTGCTCTTTGTGAAAACTGTTGTGATAACTTCTGTCACTATATGGCGCTATATACATAAAACTTGACGTAAATACACTGTTTTTCTCTATTTGTTACACACACATTACTATAAGCTGTGTGTGTCCATCTATATTTCTTTCCCTTTCACATACTCATGTATAAACATACCTCAATTAAGGGATGGTTAAACATGTAGGCCTAGATCGAGAATGTGACATGTCTGTTATAAAACATCATCAGTTGGGGACCAGAAAGTCACAATATATCATTTTAATATGGCCAATTTATTACTTTCACAAGCCTGTCTGAGTGATAGGTTTTTGTATGAAAATAAATTACAAGCACTGTGCAAGCACTTGTTAATTTTTTTGAAAATCATAATAGAAATCGCATATTTTGCAACCCTGTGATGACATTACTGCATCTCTCAAGATACTCTAAAAGCTAACATGTGTTTAGCTGAGAACAGTATCATACAACAACCTAACCATGCGTGTTTGAGGATGACCATGTCTAATTTATTTGTATTCCTGCCTATTAAAGCCCTGTTCTTTAAGAATCAAACTACTTTGTGTCTCTGTTCTCACATGTGCCATCCTCAGAGCCAGAAGGGATGTCGGCTCCAGAGGTGGTTCCAGTTAACAGCAGCACAGTGCGTGTGCTCTGGTTCCCTCCTCTACAGCCCAATGGAGCAGTCACTGGTTACTACATCTACCTGAATGACCTTCTTCATGGCAGCGTAGACAACAGCTCAGGATCCTACCTGCTCGGGGACCTGATGCCTTTTACTGTCTACAACGTACAGGTACACACACAATCAAAGAATATTGAAACACCTAGATGCAGACACAGAGGCATATGCATTATGTTTTCTTCTGCTGCGTTTGTGTATTTCAGGTAGAGGTGTGTACTGTGTATGCATGTGTGCGGAGTAATGTTACTCAAACCACCACTGTGGAGGACCTGCCTGCCGACCTGGCCACGCCGCACGCACATGTGATCAGTCCCAGGTAATACAGATTGTGCTGAAAATATGTATCTTTTCAATGTCACTTTCTGCGTGTCCTCTTTAGCATTGTGCTAGGTTTGGAAAGTTTATAGCCTTTTGTTTGATTGTAGAAATTGTTAATGTTTATTGGCAATGCAAACAGAATCAATACATGTTATTATTGTGTCTTCTTAAGGCAGCACAATATGTGAGATTGTGTGGAACAGGACATTAAATACTGTGTTATTGCTTAATTTCAGTTAAACTAAAACTCTGTGGGCAAAGGGCCTACACATTTTTTAATGTCCCTTGCTTAAAAACATATAGCCATTGAAGACACAGTGATTGTTATTCATTTTCAGTAGTATTTTGAGATGTAAATACTAATATAAGTCATTTCTGATTAACAGTTTATCATCAAAATATGATGTAAAACTAATGACATTCAAAATGCTCTGCTTTCCATGTTTGACCTAAATCTTAATGTTGCAAATCTTCCAGTTGTGGAGGAAGTAGTGATTTGTGGCTTTCCTCCTGTCCAGGAGACTGTGGAAGTTGTAACTGTATGTTACTACACAAGTCTTTCCCCTGCCAAAGATGTCAGAGATAAAAAAAAAGTCAAATCAATAGTGAGAAGTGTATAAAGACATACTGTACACACACCCTGACACTGTAACTCAACTTTGTCAGGCATTAACCATGCATGAATGCAAGTGTGTTGGTTTGGGTATGACAAAGTTTGTGTGTGCCTTCTGGGTGTGAAAGGAGTGTGAAGGATAACATACCACCATGAATGATCGAAGCAAGTGATGAAGAGATTCTAATGAGGGATGATAGGGCGGAGACTAGCACGGGAGAAAGAGAGTACGTCAGAAGAGAAGATTCTAGTCAGAAGCAGGAAGAGCTGAGAGAAGATCGAAGCTAGAAAGAGTGCGAATATCTCTCTCTCTCGCTCTATCTTCTTATCTCTCTAATCTCTCTTCTCTCTCTCTCTCTCTATTCTCTCTCTCTCTCTATCTCCTCTCTCTCTCTCTCTCTCTCTCTCTCTCTCTCTCTCTCTCAGAGTGGTGAGGTTGGACTGGTCTGGTCCAGTCAGACCCAGTGGGATCATGCTGGGCTATGATGTCCTAAGACGGACCCTGAGGTCATGTGCCATCACGTCAACAGGGGTCACTGCGGGGGAAGGGTCAGGTGGTGTAAAGTTCAGATGTTCATACCTGCAGTGTCCTGCCTCTCATGGTGTGTGTGGGACGTCCTGCTTCCATCCTGACACTCAGGTGATTATGTTCTGGACAATTTATCATATATGAGGCTATGGAATTCATTCAGTTGTTTATTGTCTACTAATCACACACACTTTGCATGGACAATAATGCATTAACTATGCTGGGATAAATAAAGGAACAAAATATACAGGTTAAATACAGCAATGATTGTTCTGGGTACTGCATTTTTCCCTTCCTAAGTTACATAATAAAGGTATCTTTTTTTGTCTGTCATACATATTAATCCCTTTGCGAGACATAACACTAAATTCGATTGACAATGTTTTATGAATTGCACCTGCTCTGCTTTTTTGCTTTTTAATCTTTATTTTTCCATAATCCTCTATATGCCCTTTTCACCTGAATCCAAGAGCCTCTTTACACTAGACCACGTCATGAGTAATCTCTAAAACCTTAACTGTTCAACAAAAACATTGTGTAATACAAGATAGAAAGTCAAGGATCTTTACTTTGTCTGCTGATTTGAAGTGAACAATACATTGTTGCTATGTACTCCCTCAGGATATTACAGAAACACATGCAAATAAACATGGAGACCCACAGACAAATGCACACTCTCACATTTCCACTTCTACTGTAAGAGCATGCCATTTCAGTGGGATGCACGGTCATCCTCCCAGCGATTAATTTCTCTAAACAGATTAACTTGTCATTACATTGAATGCCAGCCAAGTTGGCATTGTGAAAGCATTGTGAAATGTACCCCTGCAGCACCCAATGGCATGAACAATTACAACATTCAAGCTCACATGTACAGCACAAATATAAACATACACAACTGCCTAAGAAAATAAATGCTATACTAAAAACATGTCATCATATATACCTCCACTATGTATACCAGTGGGGCCTTAAATAGGACAAGTCCCCATCATGATCAGACGGACACCATTTTGTCAGATAGTCCCATGTTTTCAATGCACACACATCATTTTGTTTAACTTCACAAACTTTCTTAAATGTGTGTGTCCGCCAGGTTTGCTGCAGTGGATTATTGAACACTAAGAAAGCACATCATCAATGCTGCGAGGGCAGTTACCTGACTTTGAGTAATTCCTCCAGTCCAGTCTGCTGCAATGGAAAACTGCTCCCAGCTCTCCCTGACCACCAGTGCTGTGGAGGATACTATGTTCATGTAAAAAACAGTGAGTGTCAAAACACTTCATACATAAATGGGATTTGCTCTTTTCTACTTGACTTGAGTCTAATCTTTTCCATGTCGTTCAAAGGTTTCCTTCATCTGTCTTTGTCTTTGTAGATGAGAACTGCTGCCCTGACCCCTCGCAGGGCCGGGTCGCTGTGGGGATGGGTGACAGCTGCTGTGGGGGGGTTCCTTACTCCACAAAAGGCGGTCAGCTCTGCTGTCGTGGGAGCCTCCATGACGGCTATGGGGTACGATGCTGTGGAGGCCAGATTGTAGATGATACACTGGTGTGCTGCGATGATGCCCAGAGGGGGGAAGTGCATATATATACCCCAGGTGAGTGATGGAAACACAGAGACAAGCAGAGTCATCCACCTCTGTTCAAAAGTATTTTTTTGTGGGGATGTCAAAGGATTCTGTACTGAATTTGTTGCCCTAATAATGAACATTTTGGTGAAGTTTAATGGGATGCTGAGGGTTTAAGTGTTTGTCTTCAGAAAAATGCCCTTTTCTCAGTAAGGTAGTTATTCTGACTCATAACAAAAGTTTAATTCATGGTGGCTTCTTAGTCTTTATTAGGGGATAAGATATAATATAATAGGACAAGAGAGTGAAGCAAAGACATTTGAGGTAGACACATGGTGCAGGTACGCGGGGTCGTTTCCCTTTCTTCCTCTCCCGCAGTGTCCCAAAGCACCCGGATACCATGGCACAGATGGGACTGTGTGTGTGTGTGTGTGTGTGTGTGTGTGTGTGTGTGTGTGTGTGTGTGTGTGTGTGTGTGTGTGTGTGTGTGTGTGTGTGTGTGTGTGGTGTGTGTGTGTGTGTGTGTGTGTGTGTGTGTGTGTGTGTGTGTGTGTGTGTGTGTGTGTGTGTGTGTGTGTGTGTGTGTGTGTGTGTGTGTGTGTGTGTGTGTGTGTGTGTGTGTGTGTGTGTGTGTGTGTGTGTGTGTGTGTGTGTGTCATTAGACATCTTTGTCATGGCAGATGATGATGAAACACACTCGGGATGGCACCGTTGAGGGCACTGCCAAGCACACAGCAGGACAAATACACACTCATTCTCTCTCCTTCACACAAACACACACACAAACACACACAAAGTCAACAGGGTGCCCTCGGCAGGGTTTGCTTAGTGTTGAGTGCCAGAGACAGACACGTGGGCTCTATTCATCACACATAAACAATGGCCCATATGGACAGGCCTATAGTACTACATTAGCCTTTCAGCAAACACACACTGACACACACACACACACACACACACACACAGACACACAGACACACAAGATCCATACCCACCCAAAAATGCATGCGTTCGGACAAAAACAGTTAATAGAAAGCAAGAAAGCAGAAAAACAATGCTTGTTTTTTATTTCATGGCCGTTATCATTTGTATATTCCCTTAGTGCATTTTTTATTTGCATGGAACTGAACAAGACTCTTTTATAGTTTTAACTCTGAAACTCTGATCCCACATACAGGTAATGTTTGGTAATTTAACATGTTATTTAAGAGTATTCTACTCAATAACATCCAAACTGTTCCCTTGTATTCTCCTTAAGTAGATCCTCTTATTCCTTACCCCTAAGCATGCTATATGGTCATCCTTCATCTGAGGTGGCCTCCCAAGGAGTGCATATGCTCGCTTCCTCTCCATCTCCTTTTGTTATTTATTTCCCATCTCCTCTGCTCCTTTGTCATCTTCTTACTTACTTTTCATCAACTTGTTTCTCCATCTCCTCTATGTTTTACCCTGGCCTCTTGCCCCTCCTTTCTCCCCAAACCACCTTAGCTTTCACCCCTCCTTTTCTTTATGTGCCCCCTTCCCATCCACTCATCAGTCATTAGCGTTAGCTTCCCCATTGAGAACATATGGTATGATGGATCGTAGGGCTAGCGGCGCTAGCAAGGCTAAGGGCCATTTCGCAGAGCACTGCGCTGTCGGGGAGCCTTGGGGCCGGCTATGCAACCTCGACCCCACACGTCTGTTTCAAGACACTCACACTAACACACACAAAATACACACAGCAACACCTATTATAGGATATGCTACTTAACCTTGGCATCACTCACTCTCATTGCTGCCTCTCACTTTTTCAAGGGTTTTGTAGTTTCATGATATAGTGAAAGACGGATTTGTGCAAGCAAGAAAATAGAAAGAAAGAAAAGCAAGCTAGAGAAGATTTCATGCAGTTTTATTCAAAATAAATGAGAGTTTATATCGAAAAATAAATGATAGTTTATATCGAAAAAATAAATGATAGTTTATATCGAAAAATAAATGATAGTTTATATCAAAAAATAAAGTTTTAATAAAAAGCTGACAGAAAGAAATATAGTGATGACTACAAAGAAAGTACAATTTCATACAAACAATGAGACATTTAAAATAAATAAAAATGTAAAATTAAACAGAAAATGTTAAAAAACAAGATGAGAAAAGAAAGACAGGATTTAAAAAGCTAAATATTCTTCATATAAAGGAAACTTAAAAAACAGAAAGACAGGGAAAGTGAGAGAAAAAAGCCAGATAGAACAGAAGAGTGGTGAAGAGCTAGATGGAGCAGATTAAAGGAGGAGTGAAGGGTATCCCATTGTGCCCAGCTGATAGACTAGGTTAGGCTGATGTGATTATGGGGTCCCTGAAGTGCGATCTATCACACATTACCGTCCACACTGTCAACAACCATACACACACACTGCAGGGGAACAGCAATGCCGGGAGACAGCCGTCTGGCAACAGATACACGTACCGGCTTGGCTGCACATGTGCACACGTACACACACACTAACACAGCCACACTCACATAGCATGCATGTGAACGCACACTGAATGAAATCCTCAAGAACACTCAGACAAAAAAGAATCAACACACTCACACACAGACACTATTTGAAACAGGAAAGCAGTATAAATTAGGTGAAATAGAATCAGGGTTTGAAACATCATCCAATCTGTCCCAAAGACAAGAAACAAACACAAAGCTGAGCCCAGTGAAAGTGATCCTCTTACAAAGTTAGTTGGGTTTAACTAAGTTTATATAATTCCTGTCCATATTACTCCAATTATAAATAGTGTTTTCTCTCAATAGTTCTTGATCCACATCTGACAGAACATATTTCAGTTTAAATATGTAAACCAACCAAATGGCTTACAATTTCTATTTTAAGGCTTCAAATCTATTTTCCTCCAATTTACAGTTTGAGCGTAACTTGGGAGACCACCTCAATAAATTGTGTAAAATAGATTCTACCTACACGTGCCTTTAAACCCACCTTGTCATAAAACACTAAAATACATAACGAATTTCAAATGGCGGGCCTTGTTTCTATTCTGCCCAGTTTTAGTCTTTTGGGTATTATTGAGATGGTCTCCTATAATCCCTTCTTCAGCGTTCTCTAGTTGTGATAAAATAACACAAAGTATCCATGCTTAATCCCTCCATTCCAAATCTGACAGTTTGTTTAAACAGCTTTCATTTAACTTTCAAGTAGATTAAATAGTGTTTGTTTTTGGACAGGAGTGCCTTCATTTTCTTGCAGCATTTCCTCCTGTATTTCAGGTTCGAGACCAACTTTTAAGCTCCTCATTTGCTCTTCTTTTCTTCTCTCTCAGCGTTTTGTATGTAAGATGTTTAGAAAAGACTTAGGTAAGATTAGATGGTGTTTAACGGATCGTGTGTGGTGTCTTTGGCCTCCCGTTGCTCCCTGACTCCCCCAAAGTCCCCTGCCTCCCTATGTGTGCTCCACTAATCATTTGCCCTCACACTTTGTCTTCATAGTGTACTGTTTTTTAACTCTTCCATCTGCCCTTCAACCCCACCTTCCCCATTTCTCACTGTGGGTGCTAGCATAACTGTCCCTCCCCCCACCTCACTTTTTAAGTGGATCTCAAAAATGTATGCATTTCTTTTAACTCCTTCCCTTACTCCCCTCCCTCTGTCCCAGCCCAGCAGGCCCCATCCAAACGTTCAAGGACGAATCTAAATATCCCTTTTCACCGTTTAAGTGTTAAAAGCCTGGCGGTGCTGGGGTGTTATCTTAACGCGCCTTGCCGCGCCATCATCAGAGCGCGTGATGAAAATGGCTGTGATGATGCTAAAAGAAAAAAGAGGAGGGGGAGAAAAAGTAATAATCAAATATGTTTTTCAAGGGCACAGTGACCATTTGCTGGAGGGAAATTATCCCAGTAGTTAAGCTAGCTCACTCAGAGGCTGGCGGAGTTGTGAGAGTGTATGCGTTTGTGTGTACAAGTGTGTGCAAGTGTCTGTGTTTTATTACTTTAAGTTGGTGCATGCATGTTTCACTTTCTGTATGTGGCTGTCAGATTCTCTATATGTATCTGAATGTGCATTTTTACATGTTTCTCTCTGCTGAGAGACTCGTATGTCCTTTCATTGTTTCCGCCAAAATATTCTCATCAGTTTCTGTGTGTGTATGTCTTTCTGTTTGTTTGTGTGCGTGTGTGTGTGTGTGTGTTTATCATTGCCAAAAGGCCCTCATCAATGATGGGTAGCAAATGGCAAACAGTAGTGCATTCCAAACAGCAGCGTCTGGCTGCTTTAGAAGATCGAGTACTCTCTGAACACAGGAAGACATTTCTCTCTCTGTTAATGTATTTATGATGATGGCTTCTCTATTAGGTTTACTTTAATGACTGGCAAGAAAAAAAACTGTGTGTGTGTGTGTGTGCGTGTGTGCGTGTGTGCGTGTGTGTGTGTGTGTGTGTCATTTTCCTGCTTCTGTCATGTGGGTTTCGCCTCTTTGGAGAACTATGAGCAAATATTATGATTTCTGCCAATAGTCACCAAAGTACATTTTGGGAGTATCATTCACAAGCCAAATATCTTCCAAACATTCGGAAACTAAAATAGCATTTTCCGAAAGAGAAATCAAGAGAAAATTAACTGTTCAAGACCAATTCTAATGATTTCATTTTTTCTTTCGGATATTCCTTGTTATTTGTTGCCTCGCATTATCTCCAGTCTCCTGCTAAATGTTATAATGTGGTTTATTCTGACACAGATTAGTCCATCACCCTTTAAAAAAGCAGAACGTTTTTTCCACTGGAGATACACCCAAGACTTTGAACCATTTCAATAGACATATAGGTAATAAAGAATCTACTTGCTGGCCAGCATTTGTTTTAAGCATCCTGGTGCTACATGGGGCCTCTGCCACACCCTTTACTCAGCCAAATCCAAGAACACGATAATGACAGAGATGGATCACGTGAAGGAGGCGGGATATCAGCCATTGTGTTGTCAGATCCAATGTCTCCAATGCAGGGTTGAGGGCAGACTTGGTGTAGACCGTAAAGATTATATATTTGAACTAATGTGAGATTACCTGTAAGGCATGAGCTTTTAAGTCTGTTTGTAAATTATAGTGTTGATTTTACAATAATACATCTCTATAATTGATATACTGTAATGTGTTCCTCTGTGGCTCAGTACATGTGATGGATATGTATGTACTTGGTAAGTATACATCGCGTCAGGAAACCTGTGTTCTAACTTTGTTCAGTTTAGTTCTCTGCAACTTGCAGCTTTCTGTACTTCGTTATTGTCTGACTGTAAATGTGTTGTCAAACCACATCCAAATGTTGTCAATCAAAATGATGTTTGTGCAACAACAAAAGACAAACTGCCCTCAGTAGTTAACATCAGTTATTTTAATGTTATATATAACAAATATTCAAAATATTTACATGTAGAAAATTATCTATAATTTTCATATTTATTCCAACATTTTCCCACGACTTTACAGCTGAATCCCATAATAAACCTACAAACCTGAGACACTAAAATACAATAATTACAGCAGGGACAGGTTCAGAAAGCCTGCTACACAGTAGCAATTATGCACAAAGTACAAAAACATAATTGGACCCATTACATCTTTGAAGTCAACGAAATCTGACTGTACTGTATTTACCACAAAATATACTACTTTGTCAAATCTGCAAAATTCCGCCAACTATGGCTGATCCTGTACAGACAATACACAAGATTTTGAAAAATCCCCTAGTACACAACAAATTACACTGTTTATGTTCTTTATTTTTAGGGAATCCTAATCATCTCACTTAAAATATTTACATTTCAATTCAGTTTCTTCCTGTTTATAGAATTAACTTTTTTAGTTAATTTATTTTTTATCTAATTTGATCTTCATCTTGGTACCTCCCTCTCACAGACACTTTGAACATTAAACACACACATGAACAGCTGCTTGCTGTGTCTCAGTTTTTAGTGAATCCCTGAAGAGTGGTGAAAATATAACTGCCACCAAAGCATTTCCCTAAACACACACACACTTAAACACTCAAAACACATACACACACAGATGTGGGCACACACACACACACACACACACACACACACACACACACACAAATGTACACAATGTCACACACATATGCCCAGCTGGCAATATGTTGTTGAGATTAAAAAAAAAAGATGTCAGAAAGACAAGAGGACAACCGGTCAGCTGGGAAAAGAGAATGTGTGTGTGAATGTGTGTGTGTGTGTGTGTGTGTGTGTGTGTGTGTGTGTGTGTGTGTGTGTGTGTGTGTGTGTGTGTGTGTGTGTGTGTGTGTGTGTGTGTGTGTGTGTGTGTGTGTGTGTGTGTGTGTGTGTGTGTGTGTGTGTGTGTGTGTGTGTGTGTGTGTGTGTGTGTGTGTGTGCGCACCACAACATCCACATGTGTGTGTCCACAGGGGAGCACTGTGTGAGAAAGTCAATCCACTGCGATTTCATCTCTCGACATGGCATATAGTCCGGCCCCTCTGGAGCACAAAGTGCGTGTGCGCGCACACACACACACACACACACACACACACATACACACAAAACATACACAAATACTCCTTCCTACAGTGAGTGTGCATGAATTCATATTAGAGCCCCGTACTGGATTTTCCGGCTGATAACATGTTTGAAGAGTTGTGATTACATTGTTCCCATCACATTGCAACAAACATGTACGAAAATAATAATTTAAATTATGTTTATACTTAAATAAGTTTTTATGTAAACATATTCTAATCACAGTTTCTATAGCCGTAGCTTTTGTTCTCTACAATTGCATTTCAGTGTTTCTCGAACTTTTTCATACCAAGGACCACTTAACCAATAAAAAAACACTCGCGGACCACCTAACTCCACAAATATCAAAAAACAAATCGCCTGAAAATTGTACAAACAAGTGGCAACATGTGTGATGAAGGTGTTGCGCTGGGCTATATCATGCAATCGAAAGTGAAACTTAACCTCGCTCCATTGCGGAGATATTCCCGCGAGAGTGCGGAAAACTGAAACGTATTTATTTATTTCAAATGTGAAATTTTACCAATATACTCACGGACCACTAGGGGGCGCTCACGGACCACCAGTGGTCCGCGGACCACACTTTGAGAAGCACTGGGCTAAGATAAATGCCTATTGTATGAAGCTGTAATAGGCTAAAGCCACCAAATCATTGTTAGTAAATAGCTTAAATGTGTGTGTGTGTGTGTGTGTGTGTGTGTGTGTGTGTGTGTGTGTGTGTGTGTGTGTGTGTGTGTGTGTGTGTGTGGTGTGTGTGTGTGTGTGTGTGTGTGTGTGTGTGTGTGTGTGTGTGTGTGTGTGTGTGTGTGTGTGTGTGTGTGTGTGTGTGTGTGTGTGTGTGTGTGTGTGTGTGTGTGTGTGTGTGTGTGTGTGTGTGTGCTGTTATGCACGCACTCAAACAGAGTATGTGTGCACTTTGTGCCAAACCCCTTGTAATATATTCAGTTATTTAAAAGTGTTTGGTTTGTTTAAAGTTGTGGAGGGGGTTTGGTCTCCTAGAGAGCTCGGATAACCCTAATCCACAACACACATTTTTATCAGTAGTTCATTGGCAGGGCTAAATATTGACTTATCATTAAGTGGAATGACTGAAACCCTAATAATAATTCACGTTGTCTAAGCACCTTGTGTTGACGTGGCGCTCCCGATGCTATTAACGAATGTATGCAAATCCAACATAAATCTGAAGATTAGGGCAGAAGCATTCTGCAAAGCAAGAGAGAAAAACAAGAGGTGTGTGATAACATGTTGTCAACACACACGCACATGCACACACAGCTTACAGAGAGCAAGAGAAAATAGGTGTGTGTTTCAAAAACGTTAACACAAATGTACAAGCATGTCACACACAGCAGTTCACAGATAACGCTTACAAAGACAGGGATTGGATTTCTGCTGAATGGGTGATAATAGAATAGTGAAGTTTAGCGGCAGAACAGTAAACAAACAAAGTATACCTACAAAATTGAATGGATGCAGGGAAGTAGGAAGCGAGAGAGGGATAGAGAGCAGTAGATGGACGGAGAGAGGAAATCAGGTGTAAATCAGATAGACGTAAACATGATTAAGAGGAAATATACAGTAAGGAGAAAGGAACAAGTAGAGTGATAGTCAAGAGAAATGTAGTATTATTATGGGATGATAGAAAAACTGATCAAATTAAAGCATCGTACAGAGAGAAAAGTTAGGATTAGAGAAGACACAGATAATAAGTTATGAATGCAGGGATGAAGGAGATAAATACTGAACTTCAGGTCAAAGGTGATCATGTTGTTATTTCATCGAGGCAGAAATAAAGACAGAATCAAGATATGCATAGAGTTTGAAATTAGCCAAGATGAACAATATATTGAAAGCCAGTCTGACTGCTTGTGAGTGACTGGAAGGGGGGCAGATGAGTATAAATTGTGAGTTGCGTTGGGCCTGTTGTCCGGATGGAAGGGGGCGTAGAGGTGAGGATGCCGAGAGGACGAGGGATGAGTGGAGAGAAGCTATTTTGGAAAAGTGTTGAGCTGTTTATTTGCACGTCATTGAAGCTGAAGTAAGGCGCTGGGGGAATTGGCCACCAAGCCCCCGCTCTGTAACAGCTGCCGCTGCTAAGTGAGTTACTAGCCGTCAGACTGCCTTTATGTCACACAATCACACACACATACGCATGCATTTTCCTGTCACATGTTGCCTGTGATGGATGTTGTGAGGCTATAATGTACTGCAACAGCGCAGTAGAAAATATGTGCCATCCTCCACTTTTGGCCTTTAAATTAAATGATTGCTTAAATGAACGGCATTTCATGTGTGCAAAGAGTGAACGCTGATTGGGTTGTTAAACAATAAGTTATTTATCACTCCACAACTAGCTGCAGCCCCATTAAAGGGCGAGGCCATGATACAAAGCAATGACTTAGTGTTTAATGTCTGCTGTCAGATAAAATGGGAAACACAGCTGGGGGTAGATAGTGCCAGGGATCAGCATGTCATCAACTGTTAGGATGAATTTGCTAAATACCTCATGAAAGTTAGATTATTTTAAAAAAAAAACAAGCTAAATAAGCACAGGAAACCGAGGGGTTTTGATGTATTTCAGTCTGATTCAAAATGAGAAGATTCTTTTTTAGTGGACTCATTAAAATACAATTTGTCCTTCTTCCATAAGCAGCGTTATGATCTTTTAGTTGAGCCGTGCCGTGCCATGCCATGCTCATTTGTATTTCCAATGCATCCTCACAGCAGGGGCTTACTTTGCTGACTCAGTATTATAGCAGGACAATATTATATCCCTAATCCTTTGCAAGGCCAAAGCTTGACAGTCCTCCCCCTTAACTAAGCTGGGACGTCAAAGTAACCAGATTGGCTCAACTTGTGTTATTAGGAGAGCCACTGGAGACAGGGCTCAGTGTTTACTCTATAATCTTCAGCTCCACAAAAGCTGCTGCCAGTTTTGTTTCATGACCTAACCTTAATTTCACACACAATGCACCTCTCGTTTCTGTTTTGTGTATTCTACAGTATTTCTCAAATACTGGCACTTGAATTGCTTTATTTGTCAATCATTCAAAAGGACTCAAGTTATTAGAAATATGAAGTATTTGAGATTGTGAGGAAACAAGCTTGAAATGTGATATTCAATATGATATGCTGTAAAACATTTACAGGGAAATGGAGTGATAGTATGTATTTTAAATTTCACCTTGCTGCTGAAGGTGAAGTGATAGCAAAAAGACATCACCTATCACTGTCAGAGATGGCAGCTCTCAGAAAAACACACTGCCTCTCCCCCTGCGCTCTTTCGACAGCATAGCCTGAATATTACTGCTGTATGTAGAGACGAATAGAGGAGAGGAAAGGAGAAAAGGAGGATATATAAAAGATTTGATAAGAGAGGCACACTAATATCCCCAGCAGCATAAATACTAAGTATTTGCAGATGGGGGAACCGGGGTAAAGAGAAGAAAAAGTTGGAGTATGGGAAGTGTAGAGAAGAGACATTGCAGTCCAACATGGCCTGGATCTTTTTTTCAGTATGGACAGAAGAGAGGACAGGGAGAAAGGAAGTGGAAGAACAGGGAAGGTGCAGGATAAGAGGATGAGTAATATTATATGATGCCCTGCTTAGGTATGGAGAAGCAACAGAGGACAAAAAAAGGTGATGAGGAAAACTATAGAAAGGCTAGTATTCCTTGTCTTAGAGAACAAAAAAGCATTGATGTTATACAGTACATCACTGTTGAAGAACTTAAAATACAACAACAGCATATAAATGACATTTGAAAGAAAATTAAAAGTCAAAACACTCACTGTCCCACTGATAAAAGCCCTTGCATTTACAATAGGGCTGCAACTAACGATTATATACACTGAACAAAAATATAAACGCAACACTTTTGTTTTTGCTCCCATTTTTCATGAGATGAACTCAAAGATCTAAAACATTTTCTATATACTGTACACAAAATAACCATTTCTCTCAAGTATTGTTCACAAATCTGAAAAAATCTGTGATAGTGAGCACTTCTCCTTTGCCGAGATAATCCATCCCACCTCACAGGTGTGGCATATCAAGATGCTGATTAGACAGCATGATTATTGCACAGGTGTGCCTTAGGCTGGCCACTATAAAAGGCCACTCTGAAACGTGCAGTTTTGCAATGTTGTGAATCGAGTGGCCCATGGTGGTGGTGGGGTTATGGTATGGGCAGGCGTATGTTATGGACGACGAACACAGGTGCATTTTATTGATGGCATTGTGAATGCACAGAGATACCGTGACGAGATCCTGAGGCCCATTGTTGTGCCGTTCATCCACGACCATCACCTCATGTTGCAGCATGATAATGCACGGCCCCATGTTGCAAGGATCTGTACACAATTCCTGGAGGCTGAAAACATCCCAGTTCTTGCATGGCCAGCATACTCACCGGACATGTCACCCATTGAGCATGTTTGGGATGCTCTGGATCGGCGTATACGACAGCGTGTTCCAGTTCCTGCCAATATCCAGCAACTTCGCACAGCCATTGAAGAGGAGTGGACCAACATTCCACAGGCCACAATCAACAACCTGATCAACTCTATGCGAAGGAGATGTGTTGCACTGCGTGAGGCAAATGGTGGTCCCACCAGATACTGACTGGTTTTCGGACCCCCCCAGACCCCCCCAATAAAGCAAAACTGCACGTTTCAGAGTGGCCTTTTATTGTGGCCAGCCTAAGGCACACCTGTGCAATAATCATGCTGTCTAATCAGCATCTTGATATGCCACACCTGTGAGGTGGGATGGATTATCTCGGCAAAGGAGAAGTGCTCACTATCACAGATTTTTTCAGATTTGTGAACAATATTTGAGAGAAATGGTTATTTTGTGTATATAGAAAATGTTTTAGATCTTTGAGTTCATCTCATGAAAAATGGGAGCAAAAACAAAAGTGTTGCATTTATATTTTTGTACACAATTATTAAATCTGCAGATTCCTTCTCGATTAGTCATTGGCTTGTAAAGAATCAGCAAATAGTAAAACAATTATCATCACAGTTTTTCAAGGTCTTGATCTGTCAGTCCAAATCCCCCAAATGATGTAACGTAATATGATTTAAAACTGAGAAAAGCAGGAAATCTTCAAATTTGAGAGTGATATTTGTATTTATTTTTTGCCATCAATGGATTAACAATTTCTATAAGTACAAGTTGACCTTTATATGCAGATCTAAAATGCACTAATAGTAGCTCAGTGTCTGTGGCGACATTATCAGAAATGGCTTCACTGTTGGGATTTCTAAAATATGGGAAAGTTAGACCAAGCAACACATTTACTGCCTACAGCCATTGGTACCTCAAAGTAGAGATCTTGAAATAGTGTCCAAATCATCAATAAAAGGTGCTTCATCAAATATGATTTCCTTACAGTAAGACCAAGAATTGAAATGTGTTTTAAACAATGATGTGATGCTTGTTTTCTCTTTAGGTTTCATCTGCTGTGGGCAGGAGTATATCAACTCTTCAACCTCACTTTGCTGTGTTGGTAAAGACGGAAATCCCAGCATGCACCCTGCTGGCAATGAGACGGTGACACTGCAGTGCTGTGGGTCAAAGGTCATACATCAGAAAGAGGAATGCTGCAATGGGATTGGCCATGACCCTCAACGACACGTGTGTGCTGACAAACCCACACCCGGCCTGCTGATACAGGTGTGTGTGTGTGTGTGTGTGTGTGTGTGTGTGTGTGTGTGTGTGTGTGTGTGTGTGTGTGTGTGTGTGTGTGTGTGTGTGTGTGTGTGTGTGTGTGTGTGTGTGTGTGTGTGTGTGTGTGTGTGTGTGTGTGGTGTGTGTGTGTGTGTGTGTGTGTGTGTGTGTGTGTGCACTTAGTAGAGAAAGTTCCATATGAGACATGAAGCACACATTATTATCAATAATTTTGTAATTGTCAATTTATTAATTTGTTTTCTCTAACAATTGTTCATTCATAGATTTTCAGTGGTGCCATAGCATTTTAGATATATTGTTTGCCAAAATATCGGGCCTTCACACGTCTACTTACATGTTAAGCGGTTATCAGCAGAGGAAATGTCTCTCCCTCTCCCAAACTCACACTCATTGTCACATCAGGAGTTGGGGTCTGGGCCATCTTCCATTTATCACCCGGGGTCATGTGGCGTTTGTGTGTTCCTAAGTCAGCATGAGACAGGCGCTGCATACACACATACACCATCAGAGGCGCACACACACAGGGACAAAGGGTAGGAACTCTCATTAGCTCTAATGATGTCATTAAGGACCATTCTTACCACACACAAACATACACACATGTAGCAAGAATCTGCATGTATCGTGTGTTAGACACAGAGAGGCGCTTTAGAAAAAAAAAATGGTGTCTTTCCTCCCCTGACTTTGCTCTTCACTGCTATCTTACCAGTCCATAACCTTGTTTTTGTCTTCTCAACTTCTCTGTTTCCCCCCACTTTCTCCATCCTTTTCTGGCCCTTCCTCCCTCCTCTTCACAGCACGAGTGTATGCAGGGCGCCATTTGTCCTGTAGCCGCAGCCTCTACAGCTTACTGTGGCTCTTGTGACCTCGATCCATCTACGACCGCCTGCACATGGCTCCTGTCTGCTCACACACAGCCTGACACACCCAACGCAACAGACTCACCTTACATCAACATCACTCATGAAGCTCTCTCTCAGGGTCCGTCTACACATGCAAACAGAAGTCATAATACATTCAAAATGGCAGACGAGAACCTGCAACTTGATGGGAGCCTGTGCGCGTCACATGAGGAAGTTGTGTACAGCGGAGATGCCAACAGATACACCTATACAGGTAATTGGTGTTTTGTGTGCTGTTCTGTTTTAAACAGGCTGGCTGCAGTATGAAGAATTACCAAACCAGTGATTTTCCATAGCAATAAGCATAGTTCATTATTAGCATTTGTCTTTGCTTTTGCTTTAACTTTCTTCAGTGTTGGGTGTCTGTGGTAACAAGCCTAGACATAAGGAGACTGCTTATGCATTTAAAACGAATAGTTTTTTCCACCCTAAAACTTCCGGTGTTTCCTGTTTCCAAAATGTGTCCTTTACCTCACAAAGTCTGACCAGTGGTCATTTATGTCTCCTTTTCCAATGACTGCTCTTCGATGTTGGCAATGCTACAAACATGTACTCTTGTTAAATCGAATGACTTTTACTTGCCTAAACATTTTGAAGTGTCGTTGACACAACTCTAAAATAGCTGCCAAAGCTCAGAGGAAATCACATGATCCTTTCTAGTGTCATCATACATCTGTAATAAGAAATGTTGACCATTCATAATCTGCCTGCCTGTTTCTGACCTTTCACTTTGTGTGGAATAAGGACTCTCATTTCAGTCCTCAGAGCCACTATGAAGAATATTTAATAAAGAAAAAGCCATCTGTAGAAGACACTGCTCATAGAAATGTTGTGCCTTAGGAAACCAATTGTGCATTTTACTCTAAATGTGTAAGTCGCTGCAATCAATGGGCTTTGGAGACAGATGCCCTTCCACACACTCACACACCAGGACAGCTGTGCAGTGTACATTGAAAGCTGTTAACGTGGTAACTCTCTCTGCGCTGCTCACTTGTGTGTCATTAAAACTTAGAGATGGGCGTTTAAATGCCATTTCAACATTCTCTACTATTTATCAGCCCAAAGGGAGTTGGAGTGTGTGCGTGTGTTGGTATGTGTGGGCGTGTGTTAGGATTTTCAGTCTGTCCACCCATTACTTATCTGGGTAGTTACGTCTGTTTAATCAAGACTAATGGTGGTTGTGGATGTTATCACTGTGTATGGGTGGTTGTGCAATAATTACATGTTTGTATACGTGTAAGTCCCGAGTTGGCTACCATTTTGGTCTGCTTCTGTAGTGAGTGGTGTTTTGTGTGTGTGTTTCTTTTACTTTGTGTGTGTGTGTTGCATGGGGCGGTTAGGATAAGAGTTTCTAGGCAATGCTGTGACACCATCTGGGCAGAGGCACATAAAGCTGTCGCCACCCACCATACACCAGATGTTTCTCATGCACAGACACTCTAACACACAGGGTATCGTGCTATACTGTCTTAATCCTAAAGTAGATCACACACAGATAGCTCCACATGTGCAATGAACTCTAGATATATACTGTATTGTCTTCTTTTTTACTTTTGAAAATGAGTCTTTAATCAAACACACACATTCAGCTTTGGGGTAAATATCCATGTACAGGCATTCAGTGTCTTATTTACATGTGTGTGTCACTGTGTGTGTTTTGTTGCTTTGGTTATCACAGTAGTAAAGATAAGAGTCCCAGACTGGCGGTTAAAACATGGTCTCATTTTCAGCAGCAGTCCCTTAACACTCCTAAAAGTAATGCTCATGTGTGTAGAAGTGCATCTGTATGTATAAAGGCTGCTGTATGTATGCCTCACTAGAAGGGTTGTCACAGCCTGTTTCCCAGAATGCTTCAGTGATGGTGAATATATTGTACACAATATATTATGAATCCTTTATTTTCATTTTCTTTTGGCCAAATGCTTTTGCTACTGAGTCCCATTTGTAAACTATTCACTTATGTTAAAACAATGCACCCAATAATTTAAATATCCAAAGAAGCAGTCAATGTTGGCTAATTTCTTCTTGAAAATTGACATTTTTACATATCTATCATACTGCAAGGATATTCATCTCTTTTCTATCAATCCACACATATTTAAAATGTCATTTAATCTTCAAAATGGCATATTGATTGCTTGCTTTCTGGGATTACAGCTAAACTATTTGTCCACTTACAGTATTAATCACAGAAGTGCTGCAGTGTTGGTCGATTATAAATTGTATTGCAATTTGGTAGATTTGTTGTTGTTTTTTGCATCCCCTCCTTCATTTATTTGTGTTCCTATTTCTGATACTCTCAAACAGACTCAGTCCTGGAGCCCTTCACCACCTATGAGTACAGAGTGAGGGGCTGGAACAGCTTCGGACGAGGCTCCAGTGATGTTACAACAGTGAGCACCAGTGAAGACAAACCGTGGGGAGTGGCACCTCCTCGCTGGAGTCGCTTAGGTGAACGAGATGACATCATCCAGTTGCTATGGCAAGCACCCGCCAGGCCTAATGGTGTGTGTGTGTGTGTGTGTGTGTGTGTGTGTGTGTGTGTGTGTGTGTGTGTGTGTGTGTGTGTCACCAAATAGCCCCTTCTTTTTACATGTTGTTCAATTTTGAGAAAAAGTAAAAAATAGATTATAAAAAAGTACCTTTTCTATTTTACCAGGTGACATCACCCACTATGTTATACTGCGGGATGGACAGGAGCGTTACCGTGGTGATGAAACCAGTTTTACTGATGTGGGGGGGATCAGGCCTTTCCAGGAGTTCAGCTACCAGCTGAGGGTCTGTAACCGGGCCGGTTGTACTGACAGTACACAGGTAAGACTACATGTGTTTTTTTTACTGTTGCTATTACTGTTCTGCTGTGTCAGGTTAATTTGTTCTACATTGCATCACTGAAGCCCTTTAGCAGCATATGTGGCTAAATGTATGCTTACCTGTCTTACACATATAATAGAAAGTCAGCATCAGTATAAAAGTCTTTAGTTCAGAGCGTACTGGGAGTTTGGAGCATTAAAGCTAAGACGAGGAGCTGGGCTGACCTGTCTTCTCATAAAGCATGAAATGATAGCAAGAAAGGAAATAAGTGGAAAATTATATATATATATATATATATATTATTTACACTAACTATTACCATTTGCAGCTACTATTGGAAAGCTAATGACTTTTCAGTTGATTTCTATTTCTGCTATTTGATCACCCCTAATGTTAAACCCTCTCTCTCTTTCACACACCAGCACACACACTTTCCAAAACCTGACTCTGTTGTAGCACCTCATTCCATAAAGACATTATTCCCCCTGTATGATTATCTAATGGCTTCTCTAAAGATGGACTGAGCTTCACTGAACTAAGCACCACTTTACTCTGTACTCCAGTTCATTTCTTTAATTTAGGCTGAACAATTAAAGAAAAAAAAAGGTGTGTGTGTGAAAGAGATATAGAACTCAGAGAGAACATCGCTTTGAGATAAAAATATATATGTTTGTGTTTTTCTAATTGTTAAACAATGTCGTTGTCAGTTAGAGGCGGTTTTAGGTTTAAAAAAACGTTCAACAAAGTGAAGCTGATCAATCCAAGTACCATATTAGTCAAAAGTGTCCCGGAGCTGATTTTATAACTAATCCTTGATTCTCCTAACATCTGAACTACCTCCAACCAGTCTGCATACAAGTGTGCAACGTATGCTGTTCATGTTTTGTTTTTTCATAGAGTAATTGCCTGGACATGCAACACATGCTTCATGTTGTTTAAACCTAAATCAGAATCCTTTCCGCATTTCCTTCTGCAGTTGGCCGCTCATATGATCCTTTGTTTGGACAGTGGCCTTTAAGCTAAATGTCATTTCACCCTCTCTTAAGAAATAGTAGTAGTTCATGTGCTCAGTTGTTTTGCAAGTGATATTTTACACATGTTAAACCTGTCTCTGACCTTTATTGTTAAGAATATACAGTGTGTGATGTTGTCCATGTCGGTACAAGTTTTTATTTAGCCTGGTTTCCGCTCTCCCCCGGTATGCAGGGCTCTGGATTTGCTGAGCCTTCCTGATGTTTGTGATAGCATCCATAATAGCTTCACACAGAACTCCCCCTGCTATCTCTCTGGCTGTAGCAGAGCTGATATCACCACAACAATTAATTTCTCCGGCTTAGGGGTGATGAAAGCTCACGTTGAAAACTGTCTTTCTGGCTTTTTTTTCTTAAGCTAATTTAACATCTCATTATTTTGATGAGCTCATTCTTACATAAAGACGCAGCCAGTAGATGTGTAACTGGAGAGGTGGATTGACCAGAGAGGGTGGGATGGAGGTAGAGTTGGTTGAACTGGTTGTGATGGTTTGATACATCAATAGATGATGGATGTATGAATGTAAACAATAAATGGATGCTGGGGAGAATTATGACATGGATGAAAAAGGAAAGGATGGATGTAGAAACGTGATAAAGGAAGGAGTGATAAATGGTTGGAGAAATGAAGAGTGTAGCTGCCCTTGGCAATAATCACTGCAGTTTCTTTATTGGTCTTTCAAGCATCGTGAAAACTAAAATCTCGAGGATGCTGGCTTGGTAGTCGTGTACTTCCAAGTCACTTCCTTCAGAAACGAAGCAAGTATACTTCCAAGCCACGGCTTCAGAAAACGAAGAAGAATGGAACAGGCTAACAAGTGTGCCACTCTCTCTAACGGTTTCAACATAAACTGTACCGAAAATAAATACCTCACGATGTCTATCTAATTATGAACTTGCTTTATTTTCACGGAACACATTTTTGGTGATAACAAATGTAACAAAGTAACATATTTACCAACACATGTTCTACGCCACTACATACTTACATTTAAATGTATGCTGCGTCGGTTCAGCCATTCTCCGCAAGGGTTTTTGAAATTGGTCCGTGCGCAAAGCATTGTGGGGATTTTAAGGACACGAAGTCTACCCATGTGCAGCCTCGAAATTTCCCCCAAACCAAGGACGCGGCCTCGGTGGAATTCCAAGTATGCTGGACATTGGAACGGTCCTGCTGCGCCACTTGATGACGTAGCATCCTTGAAATATTGGCTTGGAAGCCAGTATCCTCGAGATTGAGAAACGGCCACAGACATAGGTACATAATTGTCATTACAAAACATCAATAAAGCATTCGGTTAAACCACAACTGTATTAATTCACAGATCAAATAACAACGTGTAACAAAGTCTCTTTAACGTACCTCACTCCGCTCACCGAGGGTGCAAAAATGTGCGACGTCAAGCATGGCAGTCCTTATATCTCTCATATTAATTGGCACTATGAACAGTTGAGCCAAAGAACAACACACACAGTTTCAATTAAAATCTATATAAACCCGATAATATCACAGAATGTTCGTGGCAATAGTATTCTATAACTCACATGTACGTTTGAGAGGTCCGTAGCAGACTAGACCTTGGCTGCAGTCGAATAGTCCAAAAATCAGCTCCTAAGTTCTAACCCTATCGTCTATTCCTTGACCTCTTGAGTGAAACGTCACGGGGTTAAGGGATAGTCGATAGGAGAATTCAAAAGGATTTAGGAGAAGAGACTGCGGTACTTTAGAGCAGTGGTTCCCAAACTTTTTGTGCCCAAGGCACACCAAAGGACAAGTACAAATCTCAAGGCACACCTATTGTGCAAAATAGCCCTTATAACACGTGTTATCACTCATATCATGTAAAATATCTGTAAATGTGCATAATTATTTACTAATGCCAAATAAAATGTGACAAAGACAACTATATTACGAAATATTTCAGAAATTAATTTGAAACTTTATCAAATTAGGCTTCATCAAAGCAGCAACACACTCATTTAAACCAGACAGGTCACAAAATTAAAAATGAGGCAAAGGAAACTCAGCAGAAATTCAGCACAGAGAACTGTCAAGGCAAGGAAGCTGCATTGTCCATGGTCCTGAACTACAAATTATAAATTATAAATTATAAATGTATTACTTTAAAAAAAGTAATATATTACACTACTTCGTTACTTTACTCACCGAGCACGTACGAACTGCGCATGCGTGAGTGGCAATAACTTTCCTTACCAGCAGGCGGCGGTAGTGTGTATTTGTCATTCAAAACAGGCAACAACCGGAAGACAGAGAAGAAGAACAGACTACGTGATATAAACAAATAACAAATAGCGCGGTAGCTTCACCTTAGCATGTGTTCTTTGCAGGTGTTTGTTGAGGTTTGACGTGGTGTTTCCAGCAGTGGATAACAGCTTCTGGCCTGGACACAGTTTGCACCTCACCGTCACATTCCTGTCTATTCTTCGGACAATCTCAAAGTAATGGGCATACCTCCACCCCTCGAAAGTTATCACTGACTCAGCCATGTTTATGCAGCACTGCACGTGGAGATGTGGATGCGCAAGTCGCGCAGATTACGTACATATAAACCTACAAAGTACTGATATAGTAAATTAAAAAATAATTATTTTTGTGTAGTTGTATATTGCAATAATAATGTATGGTTGCACAAAATCCCACGGCACACCCGGACTTGCCTCACGGCACACCGTTTGGGAACCACTGCTTAGAGCAGTGGTTCCCAAACCTTTTGTGCCCAAGGCACACCAAAGGACAAGTAAAAATCTCAAGGCACACCGATTGTGCAAAATAGCTCTTATAACACGTGTTATCACTAATATCATGTAAAATATCTGTAAATGTGCATAATTATTTATATAAGACAACTATATTACGAAATATTTCCGAAATTAATTTGAAACTTTATCAAATTAGGCTTCATCAAAGCAGCAACACACTCATTTAAACCAGACAGGTCACAAAATTAAAAAATGAGGCAAAGGAAACTCAGCAGAAATTCAGCACAGAGAACTGTCAATGCAAGGAAGCTGCATTGTCCATGGTCCTGAACTACAAATTATAAATTATAAATGTATTACTTTAAAAAAAGTAATATATTACACTACTTCGTAAAGTAACTCGTTACTTTACTCGTTACTTTACTCGCCGAGAACGTACGAACTGCGCATGCGTGAGTGGCAATAACTTTCCTTACCAGCAGGCGGCGGTTGTGTGTATTTGTCATTCAAAACAGGCAACAACCGGAAGACAGAGAAGAAGAACAGACGACGTGATATAAACAAACAACAAATAGCGTGTGCGTTAGCTTCACCTTAGCATGTGTTCTTTGCAGGTGTTTGTTGAGGTTTGACCATGTGGTGTTTCCAGCAGTGGATAACAGCTTCTGGCCTGGACACAGTTTGCACCTCACCGTCACATTCCTGTCTATTCTTCGGACGTGGAGATGTGGATGCGCAAGTCGCGCAGATTACGTACATATAAACCTACAAAGTACTGATATAGTAAATAAAAAAATTATTATTTTTGTGTAGTTGTATATTGCAATAATAACGTATGGTTGTCACAAAATCCCACGGCACACCAGTGTGCCGCGGCACACCGTTTGGGAACCACTGGTTTAGAGAATCCGACTGCACTTTCACTATCCGACGTGTTTATGATGCGCCAGTGGACGTCATAAATGTGCGTCTGCTGCTGTGGGGAAACTACATGGAGGAAAACTATACAGCGGACTACAACATGGATGTTTAATAAGAACGAGGGACTACTGTAAACTCATATAGAGACTCTGCACCGTGCTCTGATGCTGTTGTTTTATGCTTTATGAACGTGGACAACAGAGAAACATATTCTTCATGACCAAAGTTGGAATTGAAATAAAAAAGGAAAGTGAAACGTATGCTCGTCACCCTCTCCCTCCGGTCCACATTTATACAAATGATCCCAAAGATTGTATGAACTATGAAAATATCTTAAAATCAATACAAATGTATTTATTATAAACGTTAGTCCTTAACATCTATCACTGTGTATATCACCATTCAAACATATTTTAAAAGTTGAACAAACCCCACACAGCTCAGTGAAATGTTGACTTTATTTGATCATTTCAGTAAAAACTAACGTTCATATTTCTCTTTTTGATTATAATACTGATGAACGTTCAAAAGAAAGCACTTTGGCAACTTACCACATACGTTTTAAAATGCTTAATAAGCACCGTAACTTTCATGATATAATTTCTCCGTCATAATCGTTTGTGTCTGTGAACGGCCGGCTGTTGTGTGACGTCAAATGCTGCGGCTGCAAGGTATTGTGGGGCAGCATTTTCTCCTCTCCTTTCGGTTAGGGAGGTCCAGTGGTTCCTAAGCTAAAGGAGGTTATAAAGGAAGCTTGAAACCTCCTTTCCTATTATTCTCAGACTTCCGGGTCATTTCACTCGGTTAGGAAGGTTCCTAAGCTAAATGGACTATTCGACTGCAGCCCGGGGTTCGCAGCGTCACGCCCATACCTACGCCAGCCCCTAACCATGCATACTAAATAACATAGCGGTCAGTTACAAAAAGAGGATAAGAAGAATGGTTCAACAGCTCTATATTTTCTGAAGAAAAAGATCAAATATGATTTTAAAGCAGGTAGATTGACACTGTAAATCTCCGACATTGACTTCGGCCGTTGTTACACGTTTCTATTAATTGTGAAAAGATGAGATTTTGATAAGAACGACTACCCCCCTTGACACTTCGATGCGACCCGCCTGATTGGATAGTGATCAGATATATTTCCGCACAGATGTCTGGTCTTTACTGCTTTTTTGTTGTTGGAGTCTTTAACAGTCCTTTATGCTGTTTTTAGATTAAGTTTACTTCGATATTGCAGCCAAATTCCTTTTTTCATATTTTCTGCGATATCCTTAAATATTCTTTACATTTATTTTTTCATTTTTGTATCTGCTCTCTATGGAAGCCCATTTCCGCCACTTGAAAAAAATAAAATCCCCATGAAAAGTCATAATTATGAGATAAGAAGTGCGCATGCGCTGCAGTGGCGCTGTCTTCAAAGGTCCCTTCATCACCTTGCTGCTCTCCACCATGCAAACGGCATCTAGTCCTAAATAAGGTAACTATTACAGGTGACTTTTGTAAATGTTAGATGTTACATATAGCCTATATTGCAGCTAAACTACAACAATGCAGTTCATAGCTTTGACATTACCTGTTATGAACTATAATATATATGCCTATAGTTTTGTGGTAACGTTCACGGGTTAGAGTTAGGCTAGCAACTCACAGCAGCAGTATGCCTACACTATTGTCATCAGTGGCGTGAACGTTACCACAAAACTATAGGCATATATAGTATAGTTCATAACAGATGTCAAAGCTATGAACTGCATTGTTGTAGTTTAGCTGCAATATAGGCTATATGTAACATCTAACATTTACAAAAGTCACCTGTAATAGTTACCTTATTTAGGACTAGATGCCGTTTGCATGGTGGAGAGCAGCAAGGTGATGAAGGGACCTTTGAAGACAGCGCCACTGCAGCGCATGCGCACTTCTTATCTCATAATTATGACTTTTTATCTCATTATTTCGACTTTCTTATCTCATAATTATGACTTTTTATCTCATTATGACTTTTTATCTAATTATTATGACTTTTTATCTCATAATTTTGACTTTTTTATCTCATAATTATGACTTTTCATGGGGATTTTATTTTTTTCAAGTGGCGGAAATGGGCTTCCATAGCTCTCAAGTTAGTCAGCAAGACTGGTTTTCCTCCTCTTTTTCTTCCGACCCCGCTAAACTGTTAAAATGCGCCAACCGGCTTAGATCCAAACTCAATGTGACCCACACCATTGGAGCATATGGTGTTGTTGATCTGTTCCGAATACAAGCAAGAATACAAGCAAGATCCAACATACGAGCATAAAGACTTGACAGTTAATTGTAACAACGGCCTTTAACGGCTGCCTTCAGGAGGTGTTGGTGATAGTATACACCTGAACTGTGCACGTCTTTAAACATCTTACAGAATAAAGCCAGCATCATGATTCAAATGGTGTACCAACTTGACCTAAAACATATCTCTACAGAAGCAGGCTCTCGAAGCATCCTGGCTGGACACTTTACCTGATAACCCAAAGCCATATGCAGTAACACCACAAAATCAATCTCTGTCTTCCATGCTCTCGCTGCCTACCTCCCTCTCTCACACATACATATGTTTCACACAAACAAGCTCACACACTCCCAGCAGTGTGGGGAAAGGGAGTGAGTTGGATTAGTTTGTACACCACTGAAAATTGGCCAAACAGTCCCAATTATGGGATAACTTGGGCTAACCTAATACACCACTGCAATTACCTGGCATCAGCTCCCTCACATATCCACACACACACCGGCGCACACAAACAAACACAGGCACACACAAACGCACACCTGCTGTGACAACAGAAGGTGCTGATCTAATACGGTTGGTCACTTAGAGCGGGAGGAAGAGCGATTGGTCCTCCTCTGTCTTCGAATCCTTTTGTCCTGCTCTCTCTGCTATTTGTCTCCTGTCATTCCCCTGATCCTGACGCCACACTCTTCAGTTTCTCCCAACTGTTGTCTCTTTCTGCTCGTAACCACTCTCATCGTCTCTACTGTCCAAACTGCAGTTTCTCTTTCACAACAACTGTCATTCGGTGTCCAACATTCCCCTTTCCCTCTTTTCTTTATGTCTTTCACAATCTCATTTTCTTTTGTACCCCCAAGTTTACATTCCTTTGCATATTTGAGAAGGTACTGTAGGAGGAAGATTTTCCTAGTGAGCTTTTCTTTTTACATGTGAGAAAAACGTAAGCATCTATATTGTATTTTTCTGAGCTATCAATGATTCTATGTCATGTTAACATGTTAAAAAGTACATTAGCCTATAAATGACCTAGGATAACTTGGATGCAAAAATATGTCATTTCAAACAGGTTTAAATGGAGACAGGTTGTATCTCTTTCTGTTCCCCCTTAAAAGGAACTTAGAATACAAAGGTGCTTCATTAGTTCCTACAGTTGAATGTAATGTCTCATCAAGCCAACTGAACTGCATTTAAGGTACATGCAATACATGGCTTTTTTTTTCTTTACTTCAGAGCAAAGTCTTGAGAGACTGAGTTAACATTAAAGCATGTACTACACTTTCCATGCATCTTCTTTCTCTGACTCCTTTTCTCTGTTACCTCTTTGTGCTTGCGTATGTATACCTGCATGTACCTGTGTGTGTGTGTTTATGTGTGTATGTGCACATGTGTGTCTCCTTAGTTGTAGTAGCAGACAACTAATTGCATAGCACTGTGTGGGACAGGTGGGGGAAGTGCTAGTGACAGTCTATTAAGTCAGGATATCCCTGTTGCCATTAGCAGCAGATTGCCCTGTGATTCTGTTGCCTCCACATTCACCCAGTGTCCACCGGGCCCGCAGATACTACACAAGGAATTTACAATAGGATGGTCACTCGTCACCACACTGTACTAAAGAGCAGTGTCTTTTTTGGCATACCAAGCGTCTTTCAGTTGGGTTCTTTGTCATGAGGAAATGTTAAAAGCGATGGAGTAGTTCAATTGAGGCCAGTGTCCATGTTGCCATTAAAACGATAAGCAAAACAAACTCTAATAATATTTTACACCAAAATGAGCATGTACATGTTTATGCAGGCTGCTTAAATGCAGGACTACCTGCTTATATTCTATATAATCCTTTCCCATTACCAATAGACAAGTCTACTTTTCTTGTTTTTTTTCAGGAGTTTCAGATGTTCTCTTTTTTTGGTCATGTTTTGGCTGTTGTATATAATGCCATTTTTCTTTTTTTTGTGAGGGGAATGCATAAAACATATTTTTCTGTCGTCAGCAGGGTTTTTACTACCTCAGAAAGAGAAGTCATGGGTTTGGATGCAGTTTTTATTGGGTTGTGATCATGTTAATTACATTCATAAATGGTTCTCGCAGAATTCCATCTGTTATTCACACCTATCAGAAATGTGGTATATTTTATACTGTGTGTGTGTGTGTGTGTGTGTGTGTGTGTGTGTGTGTGTGTGTGTGTGTGTGTGTGTGTGTGTGTGTGTGTGTGTGTGTGTGTGTGTGTGTGTGTGTGTGTGTGTGTGTGTGTGTGTGTGTGTCTTCTTCTGTTTGTGTGTATGTCCATGTGTGTGTTGAGGTGGTGGCAGTGACAATCCAGGGAGTCCCAGAGGGCGTGCAGCCTCCTGTGGTAACAGCTTTAAGCCCTTCCTCCCTCCATGTAAGCTGGTCTGAAGCGACTCGTCCCAATGGAAAAATACAACGCTCCCACCTGAACCAGACTGGTGTAGGAACCATATTTACACACATCAGTGGGCCCAGAAATTATACTGTGTTTGGTAAGATCCTCAGATTATCAATGCCTCACTTTTCCTTCACATTTCTCCCACTCATCAAACTCTCTCTCTCTCTCTCTCTCTCTCTCTCTCTCTCTCTCTCTCTCTCTCTCTCTCTCTCTCTCTCTCCCTCTCTCTCTCTCTCTGTCACTCCATTGCCCTTTGTCCTGTCTCTTCTCTACTCCTTCTCATCTTTGTTTCTGCTTACCTGTCCTTTACTCTCCTTCTTCTTTCTTCCTTTGAAATGCATCTATTTATCTATATCTGTTTCTGAAAGGCATCTAATGACTACATGTACACCTGCTCTCTCTGGCCAAGCCCCTTAACACAGACACAAATACACTCAAGTGAACACACAAAAGAATACAAATTAAAAAAATACAGAGACACACTCTGACACAATTCGGACACAATCTTGGGCTCACATGCCTTGAAGCTCACACGAAAAACTCAAATATTAGTACAAAACAGCAGAATAAAAGCTGTTTTAGACCCAGTGCTCTTACAAAACACTACAAAAAAAATGTACCCAGTACACACACAGACAAACAGAAGTGTTGTCTCAATATTGTACATCTGCACACAAACATGGTGGTGTCAGGACTGCATGATTTGTGGGTTTTGTTTTATCTATCCTGAGGAGGAGCTGTGTTTCTGGCCTTCTGCCATCATTCACAAGAGACACACACACACACACACACACACACACACACACACACACACACACACACACACCACACACACACACACACACACACACACACTAAGACATGCACACAAACACCTGAATAAAGCATTGCAAAGCAAATGCTTGTTGTAAAAACTGAACATTATAGAGACACTTACTAAAAAATGCCAAACAACAATAATCAGAATTAAAATACTTACCTTCTTCTGGAATTTGAATAGTTACGTATTCACACTATTTAAATGTTTAAACACATAATGTAGTGATGGCATCCTTTGAAGCTGAATTTCAGTGACACGCTCCCTTCACAGCTCTGCTCTCTGCTCTGTCTTGGACTCATACCAGGCCTCGGCTTTGCCAGTAGCCAATAGACTATTCCCATGGTGCCTGTGGTTGGCTTGTATGGTCAGGAGTTGTGTGCGCACAAGCGTGTGTTTGTATGTGTAGGCATGAGGCAAAGCAAACAATGCCAAATAGAAATGGTAATGTGCTGTAATACTGTACCAGCCCCATGTGCCAGTGTAAGCAACCAGCATGCATGTGTGAAATTCCCCTGTCCCCCAGTGAGACACTGGAAAACCCTGCGTATTCAGCCAAAACCACTACTGGGGGACTCTCTCTCTCACCCTTTTGTCTTTCTCCCTCCCTCTCTTCCCTGCTCTTGTTCCCAACATTGCAGCCGTCTTTGTAACAACACATTTATGCTTTAAAGAATAGATTTATGTGTTTCATTTATTGCAGTCCTGTTTTTTTACAGCGGACATATTAACACAATGTTTTACAAAGGATCAGGAATGGATGAAACTTGTATGTTCTCTACAGATTCAACAAACCTTAAGTGATGGGCTTCGTTCTACACTTTAACCTTATTTTATCTAGCAAATTTCATTAAATTGAATAAATAAACCTAACAATTATATTCAATTAATATTTCAAAGTAATGGATTTTTGGTAAATTGTCTTTTTAATGTGTCTTCCTTTGGGACTTTTACAAACTGATCCCCGTGTATACACACTCTCAAGTGTACCTCTTCGTACAGTTTGCATGTTCTTGTACTTAGAAACTGTTGTTGCTATGATAGCTTTTAGCACAAAGTAAAGTGAAGCGGAGATAAAGAGGGGGAGAGGCAGGGAGTGAAAGGTTCACAGGATGACACTTTTTGAAACGGAGTGAAGGAGAAAAGGAAGAAGGAGTAGGACAGATGTAAAGATGGATGGATGTATCTAAGTGTTTTCAGTGAAATATGAACAGAAATAATTGCTGCGCTACTCCCTCGTCCTCAATGTTTAATACGCCATAATTCATCCTCTCTGCATCTCTGCGACGGTTCTCACCGCTGTCAGAGACAGACGCTCAGAGAGCTCATTCACTCACCGCAGAAACTGGAGAAACGTGCTTTTTTTAGCTACTAAAATGTCAATGTTGGATTGAATCACTTTGCAGTGTTGTAACTTATTTGATCTGATACATGTCTGATGGAGTATTTTCTGTTAAAATCATTTTCCTCAGAGTCATTTATTAAGAAAAGTTGTTGTAAATGTACTTTTATAATAATAATCATCATAAAACCACCAGTATTATCTTACATTCTGAAACAATATGTATTTATAATAGTATTTATTTTAACTGAGTACCTGTTTCCTTTTATTAAATATATAAAGAATAGAGTACTATATATATTTCTTTTAAATCACCTTTTATTTGTGGTTTTTGCCCATAAAGGTTTTTTAGGAGAAGAATTCCCAAATGTAGCAGCTGCCAAAATGATGACTGAATCTAAAAATATAAAACAATGTTGTGTTTTCTATTATTTCCCTTTTATAAGTGATTTGCTTTTGGAAAAGCCAGAAATGGACTCTAACTAATAGCATTTGTAGCAGTTCCGAAAAGTGACACTTCATAGAAAGAATTAAGCACTGCTGTACAGAGACACCCCATGTGAATCGATATTAAGTATTGCTATCATTAGCTCACGATGAATTATTGCCTGCAATTATATAGATTATGGCATTAATCATGTGTTTAATTGGTCTTTTGTAGGCTCATTATTAATTCAGAACAGCAGGGAATAGAGTATGTTCTTTTATTTATTAATGCCTTTCCACCGTAGTCCATGCTCGGATTGGTCTGTGCTAAAGGTACAGGCATGTAGGCGCAAGAAAGGAGGAGATATACAAGAACTGTTTATCAATCAACCTTTAATCAGTTTATCATAAGAAGTGTCAACCCTACAGTATGTGGAATGAGTCTTTCATGTAACCAGTTAACAACATTTGCTGTAAGTTTATGATTTCTGCTTCAAAAATCTAGCTAAAACATAAAAAGTTTAAAAGACTGAAGTTTGAACTATATAGTCCAGTTAGCAATACATACAAATGCTCTAGATGTCATCCTTATAACTTCATGCACAATGAGTACAACATTTTTATTTAAGTGAATCTCTATCGGTTGAAAAGTTGGAATGTGAGGGATACGATCATAAACTACTAACTTTTTTAAAGATTTGTATAGATTCTACAGTTTCTCTGAAGTCAACATTAATAATACAACAGTAAGCAAGCAAAGTAAGAGCTATCATTGACCGAATATGCCTCAAAACTTGTACACGCAAGATATGTAGAGATGTTTTCCAAGTGGACACATTCACTGATTTATTCGTCCCAAATTCCTGGCCATGTCTTCCAAGGTGAAATGTGTGTATGTCTGTGTGTGTAAATGCATATGTATGGCAAGTACTGCACAATAACTTGTATCTGCTCATATTGTTTAGCTTGCTTAAAAGATGTGTGTGTGTATGTGTGTGTGTGTGTGTGTGTGTGTGTGTGTGTGTGTGTGTGTGTGTGTGTGTGTGTGTGTGTGTGTGTGTGGGTGTGTGTGTGTGTGTGTGTGTGTGTGTGTGTGTGTGTGTGTGTGAACCTGATCTCATTGTTCCATCCCAGACGCTCTCTGCATTAGGCAGCCACAGACAGGAAGTCAAACTCTTAATTATTTAGGAGAGGTGTTATCAAAGCTCTCCTCTCCCTCACTCTCTCTCTCTCTGTTAGTTTTCTTGCGTGTTCTCGATGCATCATCTATAATTTCTGTTTCTTATGCAAACTTCACTATAACTTCCTTTTTCCCTCTGCTTCTCAACTCACTCACTTGTCTTACTCTTCATTCTACCAATCATTGGTTTCGTCTCTTTCCATTTCAGCGCCTTTCTTTTCTTTCTCTTCTTTCTCTTTCTCAGATGTCCTCACATTTCCTTCTCCTCGTATTCTCCTTTCTGGCTTTTCCCTTTTTCTCCCATCTTCTTTCATTTTACCATCTTTCTCTCTCTCTTTATTTCCTTTACTATCTGATGTATCGGGTAACTGGCTTGGTATTACCTCCTGTGCCCATCATCCTATCATATTCTCTAATGCAAACAAGGAATGGCAACCTGTCAATAAAATGCCATTATAAATCAGTAATTTTGTTCCTGAAACACATGAACACACACACACACACACACATATAAGGGAAATCCACAACAACAGTGTCACACTCCTTACTTTCTCTTGTTGGTTCTCGTTCTCTTTGACTTTTAGCTTGAATCTAAGCTTTAACTCTTTACTCTGTCTTTCTGCCATAGTCTCTGTCTGTTTCTCCCTGTGCACAAACATACACACACACACACACACACACACACACACACACACTGATCTCAGTAGTGTCCAGCTATCATGATGACAGTGACAGCCTTGTCTCACTCTGTGTTAGTGAGCCGCTGGCTGCTCACATCAGAATACCCTCAACCTGTTTTTCACTTCCCGGTGATCACTGTTAAAATTATTGAAGCTGCCTCTGTCTTTCCATAATCGAACACATAAGCACACATATGTATGCACTGGTATGCGCACATAGAGGCACACACACACACACACACACACACACACACACACACACACACACACACACACACACACACAGTAGACACCCAGTAGTTTCTTCAGCAGACCAATACTGCCCTCTTCAGGCTTCAGTTTTAAAGGTTACTTGAAACACACCAGGAGACATCAAAGGTGGTTGTATATGTGTGTGTATGTGTTTGTCTAACACACGGGTTGAATGAAAAGTGTGTTTGTTTTGGTTTAAAATTGAAATAATAAGAGACACAATGGTTGGAGAAGCAGGTAATGTTTGGCTTTTCAGAGTTTTTAGCCTTGTAGTTCTGTAATATTCTGACTGTTTTCCTTTCAAAAGGTAGGCCTGATACCGTTTATTCGTTTAGTCCGTGATTAATAAGTACTGGAAACAATTGAAGCATTACTGAATACAATCTGTATGCACCCAAAAACATTTAACACACGTTTCTTATACTCATTACTGTTGGATCACACGCCTTCATTGCCAAATGAGGTTGTCTATGTGGTCTGTGTTGATCATAAAATATGACACAGTTATCTGTCCGTTTTCGGCCCTTTTCTGACTCCTGTAGAGACACTCTGTCTGTCTCTATGTAGAAACATGAAGTGAAGGGTTACTGCTTTATTCAGCGTTGCAACAAATGACATCACTTTCGGTGTAGATATCATTTACTATGCTAGAGTGCACACATGCATATACACACGCTTAGTTGCACAGTTAAATAGTGTAACAGAGCCTTACGCTTCAAACCCTAGTACTTTTGTATGGCTGGCAGATTTCCTTTATTTAACCCAAACCCAGGGCAACATAGTGAGAGCCTTTGCACAGACACACACACACACATTGATCAGAGGTTGGGTTAAGCGTGGCAGGCTGTGAGGCATGTTAAGCAGGCTGAGCAGTAGAAAGACGTGTGTGTGTGTGTGTGTGTGTGTGTGTGTGTGTGTGTGTGTGTGTGTGTGTGTGTGTGTGTGTGTGTGTGTGTGTGTGTGTGTGTGTGTGTGTGTGTGTGTGTGTGTGTGGCCTAGCATTACTATACTTGTGGGGACCTAAATCTGTAAAGATTTGATAACTCATTTGTAATATAAGTAATATACGCATGTATTTCAAATCTGCAACCCAACGAGTCCTGTACTGTCTATTTCCCCTGTGATATTAAACATAAATCAAATAGAATACATTTACATTTCTTTGTTAAAATAAAATCTATAGTTTAAAACACATTTTCAGTCTATTAAATATGATTAGTTTTTAGTATAAATGTAATATGCTAAAGATGAAACATGTTAGTAGGTATGAAAAAAGGTTCTATATAATAGAAGTATTTATCTTGTCCTTAATGTTATAAAATATGTATTGCTTCTCTGAAAGTATTTAAAATGTAGGCAGAAATAAAGAATTCAACACTCTGTTTTATGTAATGCCAAAGCCTGTTTTCACATTCATCCTTTTGAAATATTGTCATTTTTTCGCTCCTTCATTTTCCCTTCAATTTGATTTGTAAGCTGTTGTATGCTGTCAGCTAAGTGAATGACCATAAAACATCCAGTCAACCCCCATGACAACATTAAGGATTTGCATTCATCCATTAATCCTCATCCACCCTCAGTATATCAAGCACCAGGCAGAAAATATATCAAAAGAAGACAAAGCTTTTCAATCACCAGAAAGTGGTTCTAACTCCAGGATAACTTTGTTTAGGTACATGTGGATTTTCATTAGCAACTTCCAGTATTTCAATTGTTTAAAATGTCCTAAAACTGATTTCCTGTGGTGGCAGTTAAAGGACCACTCAGTCGTTATGTGATTTCTTTTAGACTGCGTATAGCGGGCGCATATAAATAAATCATGTCTGGACGCTGTAGCCTAAACGTATACCGAGGTATCATAATTATCATAGATCAAAAGCTGATGACATTACAGCGTTGGACCGGTCCTATCCCATGTCAGTTCCGCGGCTGCCCATCTTTACGTTGTTTCATTATTGAGTTATGGCATGCATAATTTAACACCGACAGATATGGATCCATCCGTTGAGAGAGTGTGGAAAGAACAGAGGGAGGGAGAGTGAAATGGATAGAGAGAGAAGACGCTCAGGAAAAGAGCTTGTGATACGGGCCGGAAAGCTTTCCTCTCTTTTTTACTTTATTCCCCTTATTGTTCTGTATTTGGATATGTGTCTCTCTCCCTTTTTAACCCCCTATTTCAGCTTTTTGTGTACGGAATACAAAATAAACTGAACGTAGAAATAATATATGCAATTTTCCATCTTTTTTGTGCGTAGGATTAATCTTTTGTCATTTATTTTCATCACCCTATGTATATTTTTCTGTGTGCCACAGGTTTGCAGCCGTACACAGACTACAGTTTTGTGCTGGTGGGCTGCACAGCTGTGGGATGTGGAGCCAGCTCACCTTCCACAGGACGCACCCTGCAAGCCCCCCCTGCCGGTACACACACACACAGGCACAATTATGAAAATCCTGGACATCCTGAAAAATATTAAAAACCTTTCTTATAAATCTTTGGAATTCATCTTGTGACATTTAATTCCAAATCATTTGGTTACTCAGATTCTTAAAACTTGTCTGGATTTGTCCGATGTCTGAACCACGCTAATGTAAGACTGTGAGAATCTGCATTGCATTTTCCACAACAATGTATTACATGCAGTAAGTAAAGTAAAAACATTTTCCAATAATCATTATTTTTTTTCTTTTATTGTCACAGGGAAAAACGTTATGTTAAATTGTTTAAAATATATAAATGACTTTAAATAACCAACAACTAACCATTTAGATAAATACTGAAATAAAGCAATCTATCGAGCATTCGGTAATTTCTACAAGATGTTCCTTAGTCCATGTTCTCCTCACTGACTCCCTCTTGCTTCTCTTCTCTCCTCCCACTGCTCTCCTTTTTTAAATCCTCCCCCTCTCATCTTTCTTTGGTCTCTCTATATCTCGCTCTCCTTCACCTTTAGCTTTGTCTCCTCTTCCTCTCTGGTGACTACAGTGGAAAAAACATTATTTTGTTCCCTAAATAAAATGCCGTCTCAGATTTTTGTTTATTAATTAACTTTCATTAGGACGATTTTTCTCTTTTCATTCCTTTTTATTTTCATGTCCACTTTCACTCCTCTTCCTCCCCTCTGCCTCCCCTCTGCCTCTCCTTCTCTTGATATTTCCTTTCTGTTTTTTTCCACGTCTTTCTCACTCCTCTTCTTTTATGTCTTGTTTCTCCTTCTCTTGAAACAAATTGCACATTGTGCTTTTCTCCGAGTCTTTCACAATAAATATCAAATTATTTCCCATTTTTGAACCTTTTTTTTACCCCCTATGTTTACCTTGCTAAGCCGTCATTTGTCTCTCTTTTAACTTGCATAATCTCTTTATGTACTGTTTTCTATAGACATACATTTATATTATGTATTATCCTCTCTTCCATCAGTCTCAACACTTATTCTTCAATATAAATCAATTTACAATTCTAATCTGAAATAATGCATATTTATTTGTAAAAACGTTATTAAATGTTAAACCTTTTAGACCATCTGTGTTCCTTTTAGTTTCAAATAATGAAATAACACTACAATCACATCTTGTCTGACATCTTTTGTTCCACCGTTGGTTTCTTTAAAACCTCATGAGTTATTCTCCATCATTGTAATCTTTTTGTGCTTACTTCTCTACATTCTTATGTAAATAAATGTCACTATTCTCAGTTACCGTTTAACAAAGTAGTGACTCAACCTGTGCACAGTCAATCAGAAACAAGCTGTTACCTGTCATCACTTTGATATTAGTAAGTTATCTTTTAAGGAAAGTTTTGTTCCTGATTAGTTTGTTTGAAACAAAATAAAGTTAACTTTAAACATTCCCTCTTCTTTCCGTCTTTGCTCCTCAGATGTATGGACAAGCCCCAGACATCTGATAATAAACACATCTGCAGTGGAGCTGTACTGGGATCAGCCCCCCCGACCTAATGGACACATCTCCCAGTACAGGCTGAACAGAGACGGTCACACTATTTTTACCGGAGACCACCGTGACCAGAATTATACCGACACTGGACTCGTGCCAAACCGAAGGTAGAGAGCGGGCACTCGCATACTTTACACACACATTAATGCAAATGTGTTTGTGTGCACATATGTAGTAGTCAAACATGCATAAACACAATTCACTTGTAGCTTCATAATTAATCATGCCTCTAATTCCTACACTTTCCCGTTTGAGTGTATGCGTGTTTATATGGGGGTCACCCTGTTTTAAAAGCCCTCCTATCTCCTATTCCATCCCATCCATGTCTCTCTGAGGACTGCACTCTGTATATGTCTGTTTGTGCCATTTAATGAGCAAATATTTGACATGCCAATGACAGACGCACACACACACACACATATTAAAACACAAATCAGATTTAGCTTTTGCTTGCAGACAGCATTGGAGCGGAGATTTTATTTATCTGTTTATTTTCATTTAACCTTTATTAATCCGTGTCTTTTTTCTGAGATGGATTTTCTGTTTTAATTACGGGAGTGTAAAATGATACCCCGCCTACCCTCCTCTTTCTCTCTCTCATGTCTCCTTTTCCCTCTCCTTGGTCTTCTCTCTCCAGAGACAATTTCTCCTTTCTCCAAATAGAATTCTTGGGATAACACCCTGCAGTACTCCAATCTCCTCTATGTGTGTGTGGAAGAGAAAGAAAGGAAGGAAGAAAGAAGATAGGACTGTGTGTGTGTGACGTTTCATTTTCCCTAATTCCAGATAGTCTGCCAGAAGGCATTCCCGTCCCGACCCTTCGCTTCTCATCACTTGTCTCGCCTCCTATTCACTTCTCTCTCCTCTCACCCTCCCCTCCCATCCTTTCCCTCTTACCTCATTCCTCCTTCCGTTCTTTTCCCAATTTAGCTCTGTGCCAAGAATTACACAGGGAGCACCGGCCCCATTATCCAGGCAGTCTTGTGTGGGTTTCTGCCCGCATGTGTGAGTGTGTACCCACGCATGCCTTTCTGTGTGCGCATGTGTCTGTGCATGAGACTGCTCAAAGTGGCCATTGATTATTTATGACAATGTTGATTAGCTGTCACTTTGCTTCGGCAGCCCAGGAAGTGTCTAAGATGACGAGAGAATTAACCTATTCCCTCTGGCTGGCCCCGCAGGACACACACACACACACACAGCCACAACCACAGCCATACAGATGCAAATGCCCCATTCAACGATTACCTACCACACACGCACACCGTTTGACTTTTGATATCCCAAGGCGGTGTTTACATTTAAGTAAATATCTTCCAGTGATGAAGTGTTTGAATTCATTCTCCCTCTGAAACCCTATGCCATGATACACTCCTTCCTCTCCATCACACTCGCTCTCTTCCTCTCATGATTTCTCTCTCTTCCTGTCTCTCCTCTCCACAGTTGGTCCGTCTCAATTAGTTGTATTTATGTATGTTTTGCTCTGTGTGTCTCTTTGTGTCTATGAGAGCAACATATGAGTAGTTTTAATTTTAACCTTTTCCTGACTGCGTTCTAACCCACTGCACTGGTGCTAATGGCCTCCTGTTGGAAACGCTCTGCGCAGGAACAATAACCCAACAGCACCCCCTATTAATGCATGTGTGCCGGAGTTTATAGCAAATTAAAGGCTTTTAATGTTAAATGGTGGCCCACTTACACAGCTAATGTAGGCTTTAGCACCAGCAGCCACTCGCTCTTAAAAGGGAAATCTATCTTATGATGTCATGGGCGAGAGGCAGAGAGCGGGCCGAGAGGGGCAGTGAGACAGACGTAAGAGAGAGAGAGGTGTATGATGGAGAGGGAGAAAGAGAAAGAGAAAGAAATGGACCTCAAGTGTGGTCAGTGTATGAGCTTAAACACACAGACATGAGCACACTATGTACATTCATTTTGATCTATTTGTGGAGGGCAGTGCAAGAGGCTGTGAGTCTTTCCTTTGGTTGCTTTGATCTTTCAAATATTAATGATGATGCCTATAATTGAAGAGATTTTTGGGGCAATGTCATGAAATATTTTTGACAGAAACTATGCAACCGAGTTGACCTTAATACCCGCACAATTGCCATTTTTGCCATGCAAGAAAACTTTTATGATGACACAAATTCTGTATCAAGTGACAGATTACATTCCTCGCTGTGCTCATGCTAAGCTGGGACTTCCGTTCTCAGTTTTTGCTCTTATATATTTCATTTCATTTTTATTTGTCCCGCTCATGGTACGCAAAGCTCAATGTACAATAATTGCCAACAAAACATGTCTCTACAACACACCATTGAGCAAAAAGGGAGAAGAAAAAAACCTTACATGACCTGCCCCTTTCAAAAAAACAAAAAAAAAATAGAAATATCACTGATTTATAAATTAATAGATGCATATCACATACAGTTTTTCATCCATACCCTGTTTTCCAATTCTAAAAAGTCCCTTGGAGATAATCTCCAACAACACTTCTGCAACTCAGACTCTCAATTACATTAAAACTTGTTTTAAAAAAAGCAACAGATTCCCTGTTGATGCAACCCCTGTGTTTACTTACAGGAATGACCTTCCTTGAAAGTATAATGGGCATTTGAGCTTAGTTTCTTTCTCCGTTTTTGTCCAGCAAAATACATACAGCATTCTCAAGATCAAAAAACATAAAAAATAAACCAAACAATATAAAATACATTATCGTATGTACCTGGTAAGTTCTGCTATTTTGTATGAATACTCCCTTTGACTGTGGGCCATGATCCTGACCAGGACCGGACATGTTTACTCTATGCTTTGGTACAGTTGTGTTAACTGTCTCTCTGCATGTTCTTTCTTTCTCTCTTCTTTCCTCTTTTCTCTGTGTCCCTCCTCTGCTATCTCTTTTCTGCTTTCTTCTCTTTACTCCACCATCTCCTCAGGTATGTGTATGAGCTGCAGGCCAGCACAGGGGGTGGGACCGGTGTGAGTGACAAATATGTTATTCAAACACCAGTCTCTTGCCCCACTGGGATCCAACCTCCCCACAATGTGACAGTGTTGGGCCCCCACTCCGTCTCTCTGGCCTGGACCCCTCCTGGTGAGTAGCTGTCTGAATGGATGGATGGATGCATTTAGTTTGAACCCAATGGCATCACAAATTAGACACTGTGTTTGTAACGATAACTAACTTGTTTATGTGTGTATCAAGGGTAAAATATATGTAAACATTGTGTTGCTCCTTGTAATGCTATTGGTGTTTAGATGTACCATGCCCAGTGGTGGCATTGTGGGTAATTGTGTGGTTACTGTGAAGTGATCACAGAGACAGAGGGGCTCAATTCAATGTTTGTAAGAATTTAAAATATATTTTCAGCGGTGTCGAGTAACTAAGAGGTTCTTTGGCATGCACGTGTCAAATGGCAGCAACAGTTTTTCTATATAAAACAGCATTGAGTCAAATTATTAAAGTCAACATTTTACTTACATTAACTTTGCAAAGCTATTTCCCAGAAAAAAATATACATTAATTATTTTTCCAATGATCTAAAAATAAAACTAACCAACAATATAACAATGGTTGTTATATTTATTGGATTTGGCTTTACAAATGCATACAAAATAAATCCACAATATTAAACTGAGCAGAGAGAAGTTTTTCTTCCGTGTGAATCCCTTTTTCCTCAGATTGGAGGAGACAAAGCGAGGGGCCAGACTGAAACAAAAGCATTGTGTTGTTTTTGTATTCACCTTCTGGCCTCTCAAGACTTGGACACACACACACACACCCCAGATTTACATGAGCACACACTCAGGGCTGAGTTTCATGCTTATGGGGCAGTGATTGTCTGCCCTAACCCATCTATCATTGACTATTACTCTCTCATTAGGCTGATTTCCTATTTCAGAAACTGCTTATAGGGCCAACTAGCAAAGACACTTCACTTTGTTGTGTTGTGTTGTGTGTGTTTTGTGTCTGTGTATTTGTGTCTGTGTTTATGCATGAGTCTTTATACGTGTGTATTTGTTGTGTTTGTGTGTGTGTGCACATCACTGTGGAGACATTTCCATAGGCAGGCCTATTCTATCGTCATTACGGGTTGATTTTAAAGGTGAGGAAATATCGTCTGGGTTCTCTCGCTTGGTTAACTCCCTGAGCCCAGAATCTGGAGTGTTTTCGACTTGTGTGTGTGTGTGTGTGTGTGTGTGTGTGTGTGTGTGTGTGTATGTGTGTGTGTGTGTGTGGTGTGTGTGTGTGTGTGTGTGTGTGTGTGTGTGTGTGTGTGTGTGTGTGTGTGTGTGTGTGTGTGTGTGTGTGTGTGTGTGTGTGTGTGTGTGTGTGTGTGTGTGTGTGTGTGTGTGTGTGTGTGTGTGTGTGTGTGTGTGTGTGTGTGTGTGCTTGTCAGACTCTCTGACAGTGTGTATGTCTGTGTGTATATCCATACACATGTGTTTGTGTCTTCATATGCATAGATTGACTGCCAAAGCACTGACGTATGGCTATTAAACAGAGATTTTCTCTTGGATCAATTCCTTCATTGAAGTGTATGTGTCTTTGCAAGCGTGTCCATGCGTGCGCGTGTGTGTAGTATGTAAGTGTGCATGTGTGCTTCAGTAATTGTTGGCATCATGTGTGTGTAAAAGAAGATGATAAAGCAGCTGATTGGTTGTAAATAATAGAAATTGAATATCACATTGACAATTAAACCTCTATGGCTGTGCAACAAACTGATCAAAGTAGAAGCATTATGACCCCTGTGCCCATGTGTGCTCACATATAAATATCCAAGTGTATGTGTGTGGACGGTGTGAAAGTGTGTTAATGCAGCTCATATAAAAAGCTCCATGTACTGAAGTCAGAGGTGTGTGTGTGTGTGTGTGTGTGTGTGTGTGTGTGTGTGTGTGTGTGTGTGTGTGTGTGTGTGTGTGTGTGTGTGTGTGTGTGTGTGTGTGTGTGTGTGTGTGTGTGTGTGTGTGTGTGTGTGTGTGTGTGTGTGTGTGTGTGTGTGTGTGTGTGTGTGTGTGTGTGTGTGCATATGTGAGTTGGGGGGTGAATAATTGAAGTCTTTCATTTGTCTGGTAATCAGTTCATTCTCGAGATATCCAGAGTTCATGAATGTTGAATAACCCATCACAATACAGTTGGCCTGAATTATGGAAAAACCTCCGGTGAGAATATTAACAGAGTCAAAGTGTGTGTGTGTGTATCTGTGTGGGTGTTTCTGTATGTATACATGTGTGTGTTTTTATCTGGTTGTGTGACGAAGATGCTAGGATTGTGAGGGCATGATCAGTCGGTTTGGAAACTCCAATATAGGCAAATAAGTATGCTTCTATGTATTCCTATTTGAATAGAGACTATAGCTTAAAATCTGAAGTTCACTACTTTCTAAAATAGAAACCACATAATTATGTCAAGTATGCAACACAGAGAAATACTTTTCGATAACGATACTTGGGTAACAAGTGGAGGCCTAAATTCTGTTACAAGGCGGTATTTAGGTATCACAGTTAGCATGGGTTTGAATCATTTCCTGTATGTCTCTCTCCTTTTCCACAGCTCAGCTCCACAGCAGTCAGCCTGTAAACTACAACGTCCTGTTAAATCCAGGAAGTGACAACGCCTTCCTGCATCATGCTGGCCCAGACCTTCACCTCACTGTCACGGGTCTACAGCCATTCACCGCCTTCTACATCAGAGTGCAGGCCTGTCAGAGTGGTTAGTATTTGATAACACTGATTTTGGAATAAAACATTAAATAACATTAATATTATCATTAGTTGTGCACTATAAAGAGACAATTTGGCAAAACTAAATACAAAAATGTTACACTTTTACTTTTGTGTGATGTTCTTAAAAGTTGAAACAGTGAAAACAGTCTATTAATATACTTATTTCATAAATTTAGAAGACAACGGTTGACTATTTTTGCCTAGAAATGTCTGCTTTGTGGCTAATTGTTCATGTTTTGCACCTTGTAGATGGGTGTGGAGTTGGAGGGGAAGTGTATATTCGTACCTTAGAGACCGCCCCAGAAGGTCTGCTGCCCCCCACTGTGAAGGCAGCTGGAGCCAGTGTCCTGGAGATCCACTGGTCACCCCCACAACAACCCAACGGATTCATCACATCCTACCATATATACAGGTAACCCATGACAAAAAAAAACACTGAACAACATATACATAAATATGCATGTGAAGTACACTGAGACCAATGACCAGTATCTGCCTCATTTTGTACTTACTCTTACAAATCAATGTGGAAATGTGATCACATAATTTACTCAGTTTATCACTAATGAACTAGAAGTAGCACACAAATGAAATTCACATACTATGCAAACATATAATTAGCTTTATAGACAAAAAAACGGATGATATGTGATCTATGTTCAAGCAAGTGTCTGCCTACGATTCTTCTTACTTTGTGTGTGTGTGTTTGCATCTGCGTGTATGTATTAATGCATGCTGAAGGTCGTGGTCTGCTTGTTGACCAAAGAGTGTGTGATCTGTATGCAGGGTCAGACCAGACTAAGCCCTTTAAGTCCTCGGGAAACACACATTAGCATAGAAGTTCACACACACACACTGACACACCTGGCATGATCAGACTCAGACAGACAGGGACTTGGATAAAATAGGAAAATCTCTCTCACACCTGAAACTCTACATAATCACAGACAAAGGGTCTTACCAAGACATCAGGATGCTTGCATCAGCCAGGGACTTAAACATGATGTTTAAGGCGTGATGATCCATTTTTATTTCTAATTCCACACAAACTAAGTGAGCTTAATTTTAGTACACTGAAGAATAATAAGATATACTAAAATAGCTATCAATAACATACTTGAAAATATACTTTGGCAAAAATCTCTAAAGCCTATATCTCCAAAAGTCAACAACTCTAGATTGATAAATGGGATCAAAATATGGGGTGTTCTGTCCCTTTAAGTGTAACTTTTCAAATACTAATTACAATTTAGGAATTTCCAATCTAAGATAACTTTTAGTATATTTATTTATATAAACAAAACATTTTAAGTTTATTAAATTATATTGAACACATTTTGATGATGGCTAATCCAAGTCTTTATTCTGTTAAAGGCGTCCAGTAGGAACAGAGGAGGAGCTGCTGGTGTTCATCTGGTCCAGTGGGCCACTTGAATTTTTCGATGCCAGCCCCGCCCTGCGCCCCTTCAGCTTCCTCCAGTACAGGGTCCGCTCCTACAACTCCAAGGGCTCCGTGCTGAGCCAATGGGCTTTAGCTCAGACTCTACAGGCCGAACCACAAGATATGGTCCCTCCCACTGTCACGCCCACTGGTAAGTTCACCGAGTCACATACAATCTGCTGTTGTTAAAATGTTCCTGTATTGAATTACTGTAAAACTCCACACATTCTGTGCACTTTGACAGGCGCATACTCAGCCCATCTGAAATGGAGTGAACCGGGGCAGCCCAACGGTCTCATTTCCCATTATAGACTGGTTTACAAGAAGCACCAACAGGACCCAACGCTCAACTCAACTGCTGTTACTGCTCTCACTGTGGAGGTAAATGCACACTTACACAGAAAAGCACACACACAGTGAACGCTGGATGATGGGAGAATGGATGCATTTAACTGTGAGTATCCTCCTTGATTAATGTTGTCATTTGGCCTTAGCTGCACATTCCCGCAAGATGTGCTATATGATAACATTTCTCACACAAGCAAACACTTATGACCACAAACCAAAACATGCCTTTACATGTACATGTATAATTTCATAGCATGTAAACAAATGTATATCGCGGATATTTCCATATGGTATATACAGTATACTATACATTATACATATGAGGGATTGTGTATGTGTGTGTCTATTGTCATTTGTGATGCATGTGAAGAAATGTGGACTCTACCTGTGGTGCCGGTGCCATCTGTTTACCAGTGAGGGGCCTGAAGACACGTGCACACACACACACACACACACACACTTAGAGACACTTACGGACACACACACCCACTCACTGCCCATTGCCTGCTATTCTCTAGGGCCCTTCCTACAAGTTTGTGCCATTCTTTAGAACAGGAAATAACTCTGAGCTAGCCCCCTCAAACCAAACACACACACTTACACACAGAGACTAACTGTAAGTGCACGCACATCCTACTGTTAACGGATGCTAACTTTTATAAATGTATGTTGAGTTCGCCCAAAGCTGCAATGGGGTATTCTGCAACAGTGGCAAGCATCCTCTCTGCACACCACCCCACACCTATCACTGAAAACAGACCAAAAGAGAAGGGAAGAAACAAAAACATCCAAAGAGATTAATAGAGATCCACAGATGAAGAGATCAAGGAAAAACAGGAAGGACGATAAAAAAAACATTGAAATTCTCACACTTGGAGAAAAGAAATAGGAAAGAAAAAAGAGCAAGAATAAGTGAGAACAAAAAAAGAGCATGGAGGGGGGAGAAAAGTTAAGTGAAGGAAACAAGAGGGGGGTGAGACAGAGTGATAGATAGGGAAAAGAGGGAGACGAGAGAAAGGGAGAGAAGAGGTAGATCTATATTCTGTCCATACCAGTGGCCTCTTCTCCCTCAGTGACCTTTGGCTTGTCACTCATAATTAATACAAGATGTAAATGGAGACCTTTCACCTTCTCATTGATATGGAGTGTGTGTGTGTGTGTGTGTGTGTGTGTGTGTGTGTGTGTGTGTGTGTGTGTGTGTGTGTGTGTGTGTGTGTGTGTGTGTGTGTGTGTGTGTGTGTGTGTGTGTGTGTGTGTGTGTGTGTGTGTGTGTGTGTGTGTGTGTGGTGTGTGTGTGTGTGTGTGTGTGTGTGTGTGTGTGTGTGTGTGTGTGTGTGTGTGTGTGTGTGTGTGTCTCATTGACATGGCAAACACTTATTTTGGTGGCGGTCATTTGTCACGCTGGTGACTTCACCACATGCGCTCCGTTGTTTAGGAATACACAACGAAAGTGAAAATGAAAAACAAAGTTCTGACCAAACTTTCAAAGAGCAGCTCGCATAGGATTCTGTGTATGGACTTTGTGCTGAAAATAATTACATAATTCAAGAGATGGGAAACAAGTAATTCAAATATATAATCTGATATTATATCTAGCTGGAAAGGGACATTGTGAGTACAATGTTTATAATAATAACAATTTATTATAACAAATACAATCGTAGATTCCTACTTTTCATAGATAAGGATAGTTTATCACAGGACCATGTTTCTTTTTTCACCGCAAGGAGGGATTATGATAAGTTACATTAGGACCTCAACTTCCGATCTATATGATTCTTTATCATTATTTAGTTAACTTACAATTATCTTATCCATTCATACTTTTTTGCTCATCATTTGCTAGTTTGTGGATGTATTGTGTGTGTGTGTGTGTGTGTGTGTGTGTGTGTGTGTGTGTGTGTGTGTGTGTGTGTGTGTGTGTGTGTGTGTGTGTGTGTGTGTGTGTGTGTGTGTGTGTGTGTGTGTGTGTGTGTGTGTGTGTGTGTGTGTGTGTGTGTGTGTGTGTGTGTGTGTGTGTGTGTGTGTGTGTGTGTGTGTGTGTGTGTATTGATCTCAGGCTGGGCTGGGAACCCTGCTCTGTGCCAGCTTGGCTGATTAATGGGGTCGTCATGGCAATCGGACGGAATGAGGGTACGAAGCGCAGGCGGCCTGCCTCACTAGACCCCTACACGCTGCCTGGCACACACACACACACACGCACACACATTCACTCTCCATGCTTTACACCTTTCTGACAGACATGTTAGTCCCTCACACAACGCTGTCAAGTTGTCTTTATTACATCATGGTTATTTTACTTTTCATTTGCTTTACATTTGTCTTCATACTTTCCATCCCCCCTGGTTTCTGTATCATTTTTCATTTCTTCTTCTTGATAACACAACATCCCTCCATCCAACTTTTTTCCCTGCACTGTTAACATTTCCCATGACATTTCTGGATTTAGATGGTTTTACTCTCACCAAATTCTGGCCAAGGGCTTCAGTGGGCATCTAAACTTCCACCTTTGTTTTGTGCTCCTATCCTCCCTTTGTGCCTCGTAACAATCCTCTCCTCTCTCAATCTTTTATAATGTATTTCTATTTACCTTGTTTTGTTCTGCTTACACCTTTCACTGTACAACTATTTCCTGTCCTCTCATTTTCTCCCTCCTTTTATGGTTTTCCTAATTCCTTCACTTACATCTCCTTTCACCCCAGCCTTAATTGCCTAAGCTTTTTTCCATCTGCTCTCTTCTCTCATCATTTCCATTCCCTTACTTCCAAATGCAACCCTTCACTACATTTCCTATATTTTCCCTTACTCCATTCCCTCCTCCACTCTCTCTCCTCCTATGTGTCTATAACTGATCTTCTCTCCCTCCATCCACATTTAAAACCCTCCTGCCTCCCTTGTTTCCCTCCCTACCACCTCCCTCGTTCTCCTCCTTTACTCTTCTGTCGTCTCCTCCCTCCCTTGGCTCTTCCAGATGTTACACTGTAGCCCAGGGGATCACTGGTGAAGTTAGACCACGTGAACACATATGTGTGCGTGTGTCTGTGTGTGTGTTACTATATCTGGATACATATGTCTGAATATGGTTGCATGTGTGCGTGCATAATATTTTTATTTGTGTGTGTATGTGGTAAAGTAAGACACTGTGTGTGTGTGTGTGTGTGTGTGTGTGTGTGTGTGTGTGTGTGTGCGTGTGTGTGTGTGTGTGTGTGTGTGTGTGTGTGTGTGTGGTGTGTGTGTGTGTGTGTGTGTGTGTGTGTGTGTGTGTGTGTGTGTGTGTGTGTGTGTGTGTCAGAGTGTGCACGTGTGCTGTATTAATACATCCCATTGATCAGAGCAGGACCCCTGACAGTCATCATCCCTGAGAACCATCTGGCCGACGCCTGACGCTCCCTCACCCAAACACAAGCTGACACCCTATTAATCTGCTACCGCCATGCATACGTGTGTGTGTGTGTGTGTGTGTGTGTGTGTGTGTGTGTGTGTGTGTGTGTGTGTGTGTGTGTGTGTGTGTGTGTGTGTGTGTGTGTGTGTGTGTGTGTGTGTGTGTGTGTGTGTGTGTGTGTGTGTGTGTGTGTGTGTGTGTGTGTGGTGTGTGTGTGTGTGTGTGTGTGTGTGTGTGTGTGTGTGTGTGTGTGTGTGTGTGTGTGTGAATGAATGAATCAGTGAGAGTGTGTGGCAGGGAGAGTGTGTAATGTCTATGTAAGAGGTTATGTGTAGAGTATGCGTTTACATTTTTGCCATGTCCATGTTTCTGTGTACGTGTATGCGCCCATGTGTGTGTGTTTCAACCACAATCTGTGCACACATATACGAGTGTGTACACACACCACTCCGCCATCCGCCAACAACAGCCGGCGCTGAAGGGAGCTGAAGGGTGCTTGGAAATTAAGGTTATTACACAAATTGAGCCATATGGTCTAAATATTTCAGAGCTGAAATTTACTAGGCAATAAAAATGGCCCCTACCTCGGTAATGGTGTAAATTACAGCTTAACCACCAGCGCTAATGATGTCCTTCTGTACACCCCGTAACCAACCGTACATGAAGGACACATTGTTTAAAAAAGACCCCAGGAAAAGCAAGAGAGAGAGAGAGAGAGGGGGGGGAGAGGGAGGAAAAGGAAAGAAGGAGCAGGAAGGATGAAGTGAACATAGGTAAGAGGAAAGTAAAAGAGGGGAAAGAGGAGGAGAGTAAGGTAGGAGGAGAGATAGATGGAGAGAAAGAGAGTGATTAATAAAGAGAGTGGAGAAAGAGAGAGGGCTAGCAGCATGTTTACAATCTGTTAGTTTAGCATTAAGAGCCCGTCAGAGAGCGCGGGACAGCGAGGGCCAGCCGGCGAACTGTGTCTCAAAGCCGACCTGAGGTTTACTGTGTGTGTGTGTGTGTGTGTGTGTGTGTGTGTGTGTGTGTGTGTGTGTGTGTGTGTGTGTGTGTGTGTGTGTGTGTGTGTGTGTGTGTGTGTGTGTGTGTGTGTGTGTGTGTGTGTGTGTGTGTGTGTGTGTGTGTGTGTTGCCTACACAGTGAGAATGTGTGTATTCAGGCATGCGCAGTTAAGAGACATATAACAGTATGGACATGTTATCAGACTTTGTGTTGTGTACTTAGACATGATGGTCTGCAGGTGTGTGGAGAAACATGTAATAGTGCTAAACACATTTTGGGGGCACATTCTAGGAATATACGTAGATGCCTTGTTTGCAAATATGTGTGTGACACATAGGTTTTCTTGGATATGAGGATGTGAGGATGCAGTTTTGCCATGTAATACGTGAGACAAAAGCATCACTAAAAGGACTGAAAAAACCTCAGCTGGTATGTTTCCTGGTTGAGCCAACCTGAAGTAAAGAAGTTGTTTAACTGTTTGGGAAATGTACATAATTCAGTTCCTTGCTTGGATTAAGAAAAATAAAATGTATACCACTTTTCTATCTGTTGGATAGATATCTGGAGCCAGCAGCAATTTAGTTACAGTGACTTCAAATGGGGGGGAAACTGCTAGCTTAGCTCCTACCAAAGGTGACAACATCCTTTATACATTCTTTGTATTATCCATACAAAACCAGAAGTATAAAGACGATGAAGATGTTGTTATAGGCCTATTTCTACATCACTACTTCTTTGCCTGGAGAAATTACTTTTTTGAGTCTATACTGTTGCCTGAAATCCTCACGCTGGCAACAAGACAGCAAACAAGCATGTTTCTTAAAACACCTTTAATATGTATCCCCTAGATCAGAGGTCACAAACTACATTTGTTCAAGGGCCAAAATGAATCCAAGAGACACTTTCGGGGGCCAGACATTATAAATCATAATAAATTATTTATATATATATAATTGATTAATATGTTCACTTTATTGAAAAAATAATATATATTTTTTTATAAGCCTGTATCCGGGGTAATAAAACTGAAAGCAGTCCTGATTGGCAGGGAAAGGGTTGCGGGATATAAGACATTTGTTTGTGAGGCACGCATATCTCAAATAATGTATGTGCTGCCATTTCCCCACATAAACATAACAGTCTGCAATGAAACGGTTGTCTCCTGTGTGCTCCACTTCCTCCTTGGCGAACCGGTAACTTTCTTGATAACCCGTTTTGGTTTAAAAACAGAATAAGGTCGGTTTTCTGTTTTTCCGTTTTGGTTTTGAAACGGAAAAACCAAAGAACAAACCATACACGGATTAAACATAAACTTCTCCTCGTATTTTTCTAAATAATTTTTTTATAAAACGAATCATCTCTATTTATATATATATATCACCTTTGAGAATGTAGTGTCTTGATCAAGGACACAACAACGTTTTTTGACGAGTGTGGGGCTCGAACCCGTGTAACTCGAGGTAACATGAGCGGGGGGGGGGGGCGAACGCACAAACCACTACGCCACAGTCACCCACGTCGTGCGGGCCGGATGAGAATGTCTAGCGGGCCGGATATGGCCCACGGGCCACATGTTGATGGTCACTGCCCTGCGCCGGGTCTGCCTAGATCTAAGGACCCAGTATTAATGTGTGCATTTTATATTTGCAGCATCACATCACATTTTGCCAAATCGTGAAGATTTTATTTTTTATTTATTTTGTTTAAATATAGGTTGGAGTTCATTGGGCTCTCTAATGCTGCGTTCACACCGGACGCGATGCGATGTTTGGGGGCGGAGCGATTACATGTAAAGTCAATATAGAGACGCGGACAGACGCGAATTCGCTCCGACGGCGAGCATGAAGCGGTGGACGCGGCGCGATTGAGGCGATTGAAGGGGCCGCGACAAACTCTCCAGTTTTTTTAACTCGAGTCTCATATTCGCGTGACGCGATCTTGCGGTAGCCAATCAGCGTTGAGGATCTCAGCCTGCCGTCACTGACGTTCAACCAGAAAACATCAGCCGTTAGCACACAGAGCTCACAGCTCCTCATATCTGTTCAGAAACTATACAGAAGTTAAAGAAGAACAAACCACAGACTGTCTGTGTCATGGCGAATACAGTCGCTGGTTTATTTATGTCTCTAGGCCATATACAACATTAGCTTAGCCTGATCGATCCGTTCTCCATTCAGAAAACACGCATTTTAAAAGATTTTTCTGTCTGCAGACTTGTCAAAGCATTAATTCATGGTTTTTACTAACCGGTATGCATCAGTATGTTGTGACTTCGGCATCATTTTGAAACGTGTATTACAATTAAATCACGGTAAAATATGTTCATTTTGTTGTAGTTGTAGCCCCCTAGCCAGCGCATCTTGTTTGAATGATGCGAGTAAACACAGCTGACAGCCACGGTGAAACTCGAGTGTTTAGAGCGATGCGATAGGAGCGATTAGATTAGATATTCGCATCGCGTCCGGTGTGAACGCAGCATAAGCCATCATAGTTTTCAAAGCCTAAAAAATCCAGACATACTAAAAGGTTGTAATGATTCAGATTTCAGTGCTTTACATTGTGTATTTTAATTAAACGTTTGGCCAGGTTAACTCCTTAGATAAAACAAGTGATTCTGTTGTGGCAGAGAAACATGGGCAACAGCTTCACTCCTGCACTTGTTGCTTTGCACACTCCCTTTCTTTCTGTTCAGCTATCCTCTTTGCGTCGCTTCCAGCAAAGAGTGGAGGACAGAGGGTGGTCAAAGAAAAAGGGATAACAAGGCTTTGCCCTTGCACCCAGTGACACCCTTTAACAAATGAGTGAGACAAAACAGCGGAGGCAAGAGAGCAATGCAGAGCTGAGTGCAAGGAGGGTGAGGAGAGAGGGTTGAGAGGGGGGGAGGAGACAGGTGAAGAGAGAAAGAAAGGATTAGAGGAGAGAATAAGGAGACTGCTACAGAGTTCGTTTGGCCCTCGGCCTATCAGACCCCTTAGTTTGAGGTTTCCATCTCTGATTGGAGGGCTCTCAGCATTCTGCATAAACAGCCAAATAATCAGGCTGCAACACTCCCTCCTCTCCTCGCTGCCATCTTTCTCTGTCTCCTCATCTTTGTCACAACTCCTTCTCACGCTCCATACTGCTCAGTCCTCCATCACTACTTTTCCATCTGGCTTTTCTCTACCTCACAAATTATAGTTGTTATGTTATTCTTATCCTCCATCTTTACCCCCCTTCATTCCCTCTTCTTTACTCTCACTCTCTCAAGTGATTTTTTTTTCAAGTGAGTTTACATTCTTCCACTTCCTCTTCCTCCTTCTCGTTGTGCTCTCTCCCCCTCTTCTCTCTTTCTCTCTCACCCACTCATTCCCCTCAGTAATGACAGGTTGTGTGTTATTGTGTGTCTGTCTCAGAAGAGGCCGCACCATCCAGTGTAGTGCTCTCCACTCGTCTTAATGGGTGTTTAGTGCAGCAACTGTGATATGATGGTCATCACTTTAGAGGAATGCTGAGTGTGAGGGCTTGTAAGAGAGAAGGAAGAATATTGTGTGTTGTATATATGTGATGGCTGAGTGAACTCTTGAAGGCATGTGGATGAAAACTGTAAAGTCTTATGTGACATTTACTAACTGAATCCTTGTCAAGTGTTTGTTTTGGCAGTGGGATATTGCCTACATTTGACTGTAGTCTGGAGGAGGCTGTAATCTTAAAATCCTGCATCTGAATGTGAGTCTTTATTCAGACTTTAGATGTTGTGTGTTTGTTTTTCTTTTAAATATGTCAACATGTAGTTTTGTGTTTGTGCAGCTGTCTATTTTGTCTTCCCAAAAAACCTAGTCCAATCTGTTATGGGAAAACTTGTAGATTCACTGCCCTTAAAATGATTTAAGTTAATCTTAGTTTCATATCAATTTGTTCCTCAACTCTACCCAGCAAAAGACAGCAAGAAAAACTAAATAGAGGAAAATTATTTTTGTATAATTGTGGCTTTTGTGTTGAAATTGTCCATTTCAAGTCAAATACATGCTCGCCCCTTCCAATTTTAGGAAATATGTATAGACTTTACACATACAGCCCCATATTTGGAATAATTTGGCCACATTACACACACACACACACACACATACCATGTACAGTATACATCACTTCAGGGGACATTACATTGACTTACATGCATTTCCTGGAGACTTATCCTAACCTTAACCTCAACCAACACATGCCTAACCCTTACCCTCAACCTTACCCTAACCCTAATCCTAAACCTAACTAAGTCTTCACCCTAAAATTAATGATTCCCCTCATGGGGACCTCCATTTTGTCCCCATAAGGGAAGCCAGTCCCCACACGTGACTGTGTATACAGATTTAGGTCCCCACAAGTATAGTAATGCTAGGCCACACACACACACACACACACACATACACACACCACACACACAAACTCATGCATACAAACTCACCAAATATTCTGTTCCTGGGGTCTGGAGCCGCCAAAGCCAATCATGGCTGTCGGTGTGAAGTGGGCATGCCTGTTCCAGACCCCTGCAGTCCCTCTCTATGTCTGTGCTGGCCACAGACAAAACACATGCCTAATGGCACTCTGTGTGTCTATGGTTGTGTTGCTGTATGTGTGTGTACGAGTGTGTACGTGTCGCACGGTCCTCTGTATGTGTCAGGGTTTGTCTAACGCACACTGACTAGCAGGGACACCCACGCAGGGCATTTGCAAACAGACACAGGGCAATTGTTCCCGCAGCATTGAATTAGCCATGCACACATAAATACGTACACACACACACACAAACTTGGCTTTAGAGCTTGGCATGGGGCGCGAGAGAGCAGCGTGTGGTTCACTGACTCACCTCAGAAACCTCCGAAAACAATTACTGCTCTCACAGGGCTGGTCAGGGCACAGCTTGTCCTAATAGACTGGACTAAAGAATTGAATTGAACTGAATTGGATTGAATTTAAGCTTATCTGATCATAGCCTGTTTTACCACACACTGAAAGAACTAAGGCACATAAAAAAAGGTGAATCAGTGGGGTGCTTTATTATCTCTCCAGGACTTAATATGACAGAGCAGAGAGGCTAGAGAAGAGAAACGTCCTGAAGGCAGCCCAAGTAGACCCCACTCACCTATCATTAGGCATGGTTCTTTCATGTATGCTCTTAGGCACTCACTTTACTTTTACCTACATGTCTGTGTGTGTGAGAGACAAAGAGGGAGAAAGAAAGTGTGTGTGTGTGTGTGTGTGTGTGTGTGTGTGTGTGTGTGTGTGTGTGTGTGTGTGTGTGTGTGTGTGTGTGTGTGTGTGTGTGTGTGTGTGTGTGTGTGTGTGTGTGTGTGTGTGTGTGTGTGTGTGTGTGTGTGTGTGTGTGGCCATATGCTAATGTTAGTCCGTCTCTCTGTCTCTGACTCTCTGCGGGGCCCAGTGCTGGGGCCTTTGTGAGATAATCAGCATAATTCTTTTGACAAATACACATGGTTATTCTTAATTAGTATCACACACTGTCCCCCCGGCCGCACCATGCCTCTCCACCTGAATATCACACACATACACACAGAGCTGTGCACTTGCACACACACACTTCTAGGGACACATGGGCACAAAACAAGATGCATGCAGATGTGAGCTTGTTAGGATACATGCAAATGCACACAAATAGATACCAATAAAGATGCATTTGCACCAGGTTCAAGGAGCACATGGAATATAGGTTACACATGCAGAAACACTGACACACACACACACACTGTCCAGAGGACCCTTGCTGTAGCTCAGCTCACACACCAAAGAGAAGACAGAATGAGGATTTTAGAAATTAAAGATTGAATAAATTGCTTCCTTGGCCTCAATGCTAAGTTGTGTTGAACCATGTAAGATCTGAGGACTCTTTAATGTTTAAATTAGAGAGACCTCTTCCTGTCTCTTCTCTTCTTTTCCTATCATTGTCTCTTTTTCTCTACATCTGTCTTATTTACACCTTCTTTCCTTTATATCTGTGCAAATGTGTCTTGCACCCCCCCATCTCTCCCTTTCTCTCTTGACTTAATGCTCTCCCTCTGTTCTTTTGCATTTGGCATGATTAACTAGTGACTTTGATCATCCACACACACATGTACAATGAATTTAGTTTGACGAGAACCTTTTGCTTTCATATTTCACATTGTCGCGATTCATGTGGTCTTCATGTGTTGGACAGTTTTTTTCAAAAGAACATTTGTCAAAAGCAGCTACACTCTGCTGCAGTCTTGGACAGTCATTCCAGTTCATCTTTCTGATACTGCAGCAAAAATGTAAAATCCTCCACTAGAACCTGGCCAAAATCTTACAAAATGAAAGCATACATACGTATTGCTAGATTGCAATATAACCCTCGCCCCACAATTGGTGCTAAAATTGACATGCATCCAAAAATAAACTGACATGTAACTGTTTCATCCTACAGATATGAAGGTCAAATTCTGTACGATATACCTAAAATATGAAACCGGAAAAAAATAAAGTTGGACTTTTGAACTGTGTGGTATTTTCTATTTGTACACTCCGTAATGTCTTTATTTTGTTAAGTGTGTGTATTTTTGTCTACATTTTCCGTTATAAGCTACGATGAAAGCATGTTGGGTGTGTGTCTGCACATGAGTATGTATGAGAGAGAAATTGTTATTGGGGGAGCTGTTAATGTAATGTAATAGTATGTGTTTTAGTGTTGCACCATTTGATTACTGCCTGTCTGCGCATCTGTATGTGTGTCGGTTTGTGTGCACTTAGCAGGCTGAGGTGGGGAATTTCATAGTGCTTGATCGCGTGTGTGTGTGAGTGTTAGTGGGCTGTTAATGTGGTGTGTTTCAGTGATAAAGTGTTTGAATGTATTGCCATCTAGAGGCGTGTAGCAGAGTCTCCATGCTCCTATAAAAGCTGCCAGCGCCAGATGCTGCTATTGACAATGTGCATATGTTAACCACTTTATAGGCCACATGCCTCACATATTTCACTGGCTTTTAAGGTAGAGAGATCTCTCATTCTCGCTCACTTAATCTGTCTCTCCCTTTTGCCACATTTATCTTTTTTTCTCTCTCCCACTTTAGCTTTCTTCTATCTTTTTTTAACCATTCACTCAATCTCTCTCTGCCTTACTCTTTCTCACACCCCCAACCTTCTGTCTCCTCTTTTTTTTCATCAGTTATTAACTTACTCACCTCGTTCTCTTTTATATCCCTCTTTTCCAATTCTCTGTCCTACATCGCCTTACTTATGTATACTTAATTTTATTCCGATCTTTCTTTACTTCTTTCTGCCCTAATTTCTCACTACCACCGCCCCTTTCCCTTTCAATCTCTCCATCCCTGTGTCTCTCTCTTTGCGTCCCTCCCTCCCTCCCTCTTTTACTGAGAAGTGCTCTGATTTGCAGGAGGATTTAGCTCGTGTCTAGGTGTCTAGGGGCTTATTAATCCTATTTTACTGTGGATGAAAAACACGTTGGCTCCCAGACATGAAAACAGTGAATACATGCTTTCTGTTGATGTTCAGACAGTTCATCCTTGGTGCCACGCTACGGTGATTTGTCAGGGTTTTCATTCGATTCAGTTTCTATTGGAGCCTTTTTGATCCTCTTGCCGTTGCATTGAAGTTGGTTACCAGTTAATCTCTTTACATATGCTTGCTTATGTGAAATACAGTCCTGAATAGACAAGCTTTTCAAAACTGCAAACTCAACCCATGAAAAAAATATAGCCTGCTATGTTGTACAAGCACAGAAGTATGTTCACACACAAACACACACACACACACACACACATAAACATAAACATCAGTCTCATAGCTGCTTTAGAGCTCACAGTCATAAACAAACAAACAAACAGGCAGTTCCGGAGACTAGTGCTCCCTCACTACCATGTCATTGCACGCCAGGGCATTTTCAAACAACAGTGCGTCTCTTATCAATTAGTAGGTGTTCCCACTGTAACACACACACAGACACACAAACACACACACACTTACACAAACACACTGCCCCTGTGTCTGCCAGGGTGTTGGGCTGGGTCCCACTGCCTAAAGCTACTGGCAGACCCACTCCTCCTGTGTCTGTGTGTTTATGTCAGTGTGTGTGTGTGTGTGTGTGTGTGTGTGATATGAAAGGGTGCATGTGTGACACAAACACTCAATCTGGAAGCTTTGAATTCACCCATGAGGGACGGCCGTCTGCCTGCCAGTCTCTCTGTCTCTGCCACTTCTCTGGTGTGTACTTACTTTACCACGGCAGAGCCTGTATGTTGAAATGTTGATATCACAAATCCCATGTCAGGTCATCTTAGCTCGCCATTGTTTCAGTGTTCCTTTTCATTCCCCATTTTAATGAGTGATGCACTGGTTTTTATTCATGCAGGATTTGTTTGTGTAACTAACTCGCTCTCTTCTCTTGCTGTGGCATGCTCCTCACTTTGCTGTGTCCCTTTCAATCGCCGCTCTGTTTTCTTTCTCCTTTCAACTCGTGCCAAATCGTTCCTTTGTCTTCACTCTTTTCTCTCTTATATCTCTTTGCCCTATAACTATCTGCATCAAATCCTAATCTCCTACATTTTTCTCATTCTTATTTTTCATTTTGTCTCTATATATATATAATGTCATATATCACATCGTATGACACCGTTGTCTCTCTTTCCTTTTCAGGGTTCAGTCTTAGAAGCAACAGTCTATGGTCTTGAACCGCACACTCAGTATAGTCTACGAGTGGAAGCTGTGAACGAGGCAGGTAAGTTGAAGATGGTCAATAACTCATTTAAAATATCAAAAATAAGGCTGTCACAATATCAGATTTTCACTACAGGATTATCCACAATAACAAAATGATTGCAACATCTACAGAACAGAGATAATTTGAGAAGCACTGAATTATTATTACTATAAGTGTATTAATACCATTTTACCAATGTTTCATATTTTAAATATCCTCAATTCTGGTATGTCACCCCTAATCAAGAATGAATAATATCAGCTCCGACCATTGAAACATTCATTGAGCAAAGAACATATGTGTAACCCTTCAGGTAGCGTGTCCAGTCCCTGGGTCTCCATCAGGACTCTGGAGGCTTCTCCTGCTGGCCTGGCTAACTTCACGGTGGAGCAGAGAGAGCAGGGCAGGGCGTTACTGCTGAGCTGGGATCAGCCACGTGCTCCAAATGGAATTATCACGGTACCTCCAAAACACAGTACAAAGACACAGAACATGTACCCGGGTGTAAACACAGAATTGAGCAGATCACGTGATGCAAGGTGCTCCTCAGTTTAAGTCAGTGTCACAAGAAGAAACATCCAATAGATACCAATATTATACATAGACACATACAAAAGCTAGCGAGTTGATTATAATCACTAATGTTACAAACGTACAAGACACAACATTGACCCATGTGATTCAGCTATTCACATATAAGCACACACTTTACATATATTCTAATACACACTACATGCACAGCAATAGGCCTGCATCTGTGCCACTACCATATAACAGAAAGACTATTTCTGTTCTTCTCTGATGTCTTTTTCCCTCTATCTGCTTGGCATCTTTGTCCCTCCTCTCTTTCCACTTTGTCTTAATATGACTTCTGTTTCTCTCCTTCTCTCCCACTGACTGCATACTTGTATTTCCCCTCCACTGCTTTCCCATGCTCCCTTTCCAGATGTACAACTTGTACAGTGAGGGGAACTTGGAATTCAGCGGCTTATCACGCAACTTCCTGTTTCGCCGTTTGGAGCCATGGACCATGTATACTTTGACTCTTGAAGCTTGCACCTTAGCAGGCTGCACACACTCCCCTCCCCAGCATGTCACCACCGCAGCAGCTCCACCTGCTTCCCAGCCCCCTCCCAGGCCTCTCTTGGTGGGCCCAGACCATGTGTCCCTTACCTGGGGCCCTCCCTCTCAGACCAATGGGCCAATCGGAGAGTATTCTTTAATTGGGAGAAGTCTGGAGGAATTCGGCAGGGAAAGAAGTAATGAAGACGATGTTGACAGAGGAAAGGTAGGTTCAATTAAAGACAGTTCATGGTAATATTTACTATTTCTCTTTACACTGAAAGAATAACGAGGTGCCACCAATATCCATATGAATGAGAGTTTTTAAATCAATATTGTGTTTGTACCACATAACCTTAATCATCCCCGGCTTTCTCTAACAGGTGCTGTTCAGAGAATCATCCCCACAACATGCTGACAGCTTCTCGTATACAGTGACTGGTCTGCGTCCCTGGACACGGTACGAGTTCAGCGTCCAGACTCACAACCCTGCCGGACACACCCGCAGCCCCTGGGTAACCGTGACAACCAAACAGGCTTCCCCTCGAGGTCTGGCTCCCCCGACAGCGAGTCACCTCCAAGGCCAGCCCAGTAAGGTGTTGGTTGCCTGGTCTCCCCCTTTGGAGCCCAATGGGATACTTCAGTCCTACAGGATTCAGAGAAACAATGTCAGCTTCTCCTTTAGTTTTGACCCTACTGTGCTCAGCTACACCGACGAAGACCTCCTGCCATTTTCAACATATAGGTACTGCTTGCTTTTACTCATACCATTGTGTTTCTCAAATGAACAAACGTAAAGCTTGCTTATGGAAATAACAACCATGAAAAAACTCGTAACTTTTTCAAACAATGATTAAACTTTGATTCTATTCTATTAATTTCTACAGCTACTCCATTATAGCGTGCACGTCTGAGGGGTGCATCAACAGTCCTCACACAAACATCACAACTCTGCAGGCTCCACCTGCGACAGTTGAAGCTCCCGCAGTGGACAGCATCACATCCAACAGTTTGAACATTTCCTGGAGTAAACCACTCACACAGAATGGAGAGGTCACAGAATATGTGCTGAAACTGAACAACCAAGAAACGTATCGTGGGAGAAACCTACATAAAGTGTTGTCTGATCTGCAGCCACACACGTCATATCATCTGGTCCTTTCAGCTTGTACCAGCGGTGGGTGCACCAGCAGCGACCGAAAATCAGTTGTGACTGGGGAGGCTCCTCCCACTGGCTTAATTCCCCCGACTCTTAAGGTGTGTTTGCTTACTTTAGACATTCAATTAAAACCTATGCAGTACCTAAATATTTTCATTATAGTCCAGAAAGAATCAATTTGACTTACTTAAATATCAATCATCCAAAGTCAATATAAATTAGCCTCTTGTACAAATGTGCCAAAACTCATAAGCACTGATTATTGAATCATCTATAAAACAAGTACAAAATTGTGGGGAGATTTGTTGAGTTTTAATTGTTCTTACACCACTGATAGCTCTGTTTAACGGGACCTTTCAACTTCCCTTTAAGGTCACTGGTCCAGAGTCAGTGGAGGTTAGCTGGAGACAACCAGAGCACCCTAATGGCATCATCACGGGATATGAACTCCGCAGAGATGGTGAAGTTATCTATGTCGGCACAGAGACCCACTACCACGACTTTACACTTCTTCCAAGCGTTGAATACAGCTACGTTGTGAGGGCCAACAACAGTAAAGGTGCAGCGAGCAGCGCGGCAGCCTCAGCAAAGACTCCCCCGTCAGCTCCTTCTGGGGTCGGTCTGCCCACACTGACACCTCTGGGACCAAGCCAGGTAGTCATCCATCTCCTCAGTCCATATAAGTAACAGCTGGATCATGTCATCACTAATGCTGAGATTTATCTCCCTACTGTCTTTACATCGATGTTAAGAAGTGTTTATGTTGTTTCCAGTTGCGGGTAGAGTGGAGTACTCCGGCCCGTCCCAATGGAGACATTTTGAATTACACCGTGCATCAGAGAGATCCAGTCCATCTCAGCAGCTCCAGCACTGTGTTCACTCCAGAGGACGGGGGCTTCTCTGCTCAACACACCACTCTGCATGGGCTGGCTCCTTACCACAGGTCACTCACAACAGATCCCCACCACTGTTTACATTTAGGTTTTTATGCAGCAGTTTATACATTTGATATATGGCACATATATAAGACAAAACAATGTGTACGTTTTTTTTGGTTAATACATAGAGCCAAGATCAAATGTTTTAAAGCAATTTCCTATCCCCTTGTGTTATAAAAACTGAAATGAAGAAAATATGAGAAGCAAGGTCACGCTGTCACTCACACCTACGCTGTCATTGGAGGCAGTCGCAATTTCTACAGGCTCGCACTTACCTGTTAGCATCTGTTAGCATTGTCTTTTTTATTTTCCTGCGATGATGGTTCTTCAGGACTGCTTCTTAAGCTCTAATCACACTCTCGCAGACTTTTCCGGTGTTTCTAAATTAGATGACAATGTATTTGTGTCGTTTAAGAGGAAAAGATGCTTGGTTTTTTTGTTGTTATTACTGTCAGGAAATGTACAACCTAACCTGGTCCGCCCAGTAGTAGTAGTCAGATCGCTACTCCTGCTGATTTTAAAGCTAGGTCTGGGTTGGGTTTCATCCACTTGAATGTGCGCAGTCTGTTAGGTAAACTAGATTTTGTCCGTATCTGGGCGAGCTCGACTGACGCTGACGTCATTGTCTTATCAGAAACATGGCTAAACAAATCTATTTTGGCCTCTGACATTGCCTTAAATGGTTTTAATGTGTATCGTACCGACCGGCCTAATAAAGGTGGTGGCGTTGCCATTTATGTTAAGAATAAGTTCAGTGTAACCACATTAGTTTCCAAATCGATCAGTAAGCAATTTGAATTTTTAGCCATAAATATAGAAGTGGCAAAGGGTCAACAGGTCATGGTAGTGAGTTGTTACAGACCCCCCTCAGCTGTCAAAGACTCCTTGTCTTCACTAGCAAATATTTTATCACAACTAGACTACAAGGAAATAGTGCTACTTGGAGATTTTAACTGGGACTGGTTAACTGCAGTGTCAGAGGATTTTAAAAACCTTTGTATCTCTTTGAATGTTACTCAGATTGTTGACAGTCCTACTCGCCCAAATATTAAGTCCCCTAATAAATCCTCCCTAATTGATCTCATTCTAATGCTCCCTATAAATACTTATCTGTGGGAGTATTTGCAAATGATCTGAGCGATCACTGTGTTGTGGCCACAATTAGGGACACTAAGGTTCAAAAGGTTAAACCTCGTATTATTATTAAGAGAGACAAAAAACATTTTGTGGAGCAGGGTTTTGTGCATGATCTGTTTGATTTTGATTGGGGTAAAATCGATCTGTGTGCTGATGTGGAAACCGCATGGTCTTATTTTTCTCTTGGTTTTATGGAGATCATTGATAGACATGCACCCCTGCGTACATTTAGAGTAAAGGGACGAGACAATCCTTGGTTTTCTGCTGAGCTGTCTAGTGTCCTTCATGAGAGAAACAAGGCCTGGGCAAAGGCTAGGCAATCAGGCTCAGAGGTAGAGTGGCTGCGTTTTAGGCAGCTAAGGAATAGCTTCACTTCAAATGTCAAAAGTGCTAAGTCGAAGTACTATTTGTCAGTTACCACAGAAAACCTAAATAATCCTAGGAAATTTTGGAAAGCAATAAAATCGATATCCACCGGTGAGATCCGTAATGAGCTACCTCCGTGCCTTACCACAGCATCTGGCACTATATCGGACAGGGCCACTATGTTAAATTGCTTTAATGAGCATTTTGTGTCCTGCGGTTCTATGTTTGATTCTGTGACTAACTCTGCTTCTGTGAACACCCCAATCCGTGACTCTGAACAATGTGGTCTGGAAAACCCTTTCAGTTTTACTCCTTTTACTGTCAATGTTGTTCATGAAGCCTTATCTAAGCTAGATCCTAAGAAACCGGCTGGCCCGGACAACGTAGAACCTTTCTTTTTAAAGATAGCTGCAGATTTTATTGCTCTTCCTCTTACTACTCTTTTTAACCTCTCCCTCGGCACAAATGCAATTCCAAAAGTATGGAAGTCAGCTTATGTCTTGCCTTTACTAAAAGGAGGGGAGGCAACTATTTTAAATATCTATAGGCCAATCTCTAAATTGTCAGTTCTGGCGAAGGTGCTCGAACGCCTAGTGAGTGAACAGGTAAAGGAGTTTTTATGTAAAAATGATATCCTGTCTAAACATCAGTCAGGCTTCAGAAAGCAACATAGCACCATCACTGCCACAATGAAAGTGGTGAATGACATTACGAGTATTTTAGACAATAAGCAGAGTTGTGCAGCTCTATTTATTGACCTTTCCAAAGCGTTTGATACCGTCGATCATTGCATCTTAAAGCAGAGGCTACTCAGTATCGGCATATCCAGCCATGCAGTGGTTTGGTTTGTGAACTACCTCTCTGAAAGGTCCCAATGTGTTCACTTTGATGGGCTGTCTTCTGAGTGGTTAAACATTGCTAATGGTGTTCCTCAAGGTTCTGTTTTAGGTCCACTTTTATTCTCCATATATATCAACAGTTTAGGTGAAAATGTGGATGAAGCTACTTTACATTTTTATGCTGATGACACCGTGATGTATTGTGCAGGTCCCTCCATTAAGGAGGCTGGTGTTAAATTACAGGCTGTTTTTAACATTATTCAGACTCAGCTTGCTGAACTTAAGCTTATTTTAAATGTTGATAAAACCAAGGTAATGCTATTTACGAAAGCTAAAAAGACACCAGAGCCTGTTTTGGATATTGTTACTATGCAAGGACAAGTACTTGAAGTGGTTACCAGTTATAAATACCTAGGTATCTGGCTTGATGATTGTCTTACTTTTAAACTTCATGTCAATTACCTGCTTAAAAAGCTGAGGGTTAGACTAGGTTTCTTTTTCAGAAACAAGTCCTGTTTCTCTTTTGTCACTGTGACCTTTTTACCTGTGCTGGACTATGGTGATTTGATCTATATGAATGCACCTGCCCATTGCCTGGAAAAGTTAGATGCCGCCTATCACAGTGCCCTGAGATTTGTTACTAACTGTAAAGCACTTACTCATCACTGTATGCCAAGGCAGGTCTGCCTTCACTAACTGTACGGAGGCTCAGTCATTTGGTACATGTTCATTTACAAAGCCATGTTGGGTAAACTACCTTTTTATATCTGCTCTCTGATCTCTCGACGAATTGAAAGTACATATTGCCTGAGATCTCATGATGTTGTTTTATTAAATGTGCCAAGTGCTAGGACTGTCTTAGGGAAGAAAGCTTTTAGTTGTGCAGCTCCACTAAATTGGAACAGTCTGCAAACATGTTTAAAACTGAGCACTTTGGTTCCCCTGCATCATTTTAAAACTCAGCTGGGTGACATGCTGTTTGATACTCATGGTACCTGTCTCTGTAAATAGAGTTTGTAAACTGTACCCTGTACATTATGTTGTATGTCATCCTTATTGTTGTTCTGTTGTTTTTATGTGTAACTAATGTCCTGCAGGTCACCCTTGAAAAAGAGATCTTTTGATCTCAAGGGGCTTCACCTGGTTAAATAAAGGCTACAAACAAACAAGGGAACATAGTGCCATCTATTGGTAGCAAAAAACAAAACATTTTGGTAGACTCTTTGAACAGTAAATAGCAGAGCTCTGTTCATTGGATTATCATTTTAATCAATAATAACCTTAATTTTCCTAAAAACATTCACTAAATAGGAGAAAGACGGAAAAAAGTCCCAAACCAGTATGTTTAAATATTTATACAACATGCCTTCAAATGAAAAATAATCTTAGGTAAGGTATAAAAGATGAACATCACTGTGGGGTTCTTACCGCAGTGTTGACCCTTGAATACTTAATAGTAATTAATAAATAAGTCAAATGCTGTATTTCTGAAGCCTGTGCAATAAATTAGAATACTAATGCACTTAGCAAAATGCAAATATCTTGTTGAAAAACAACCTCTCAAACAGGCTGTCAAAAGGACATTGTTGTGATCTTACAAAGCAGGAATTACAGAGAGACTTTGGTAAATAAAAGTGAGTCACCCTTTAAGCAGTAGTCATGCACCCATCATGTGACAGTTCAGTATAAACAAAAAAATGTATATGCGCGTATGTCTGTGTGTGTAAGGTTGCGTATGTGCAAGTGTGGGTGTTTCTATACCTGTGTGTCAGTGTGTATGTGTGAGAGCGTGTACGTGGTGATAAGATTCAGATAATAAAAGCTCATCAACCTTATCATCTATAGATCGCTCCCCCTCTCTGATGACCTTCTATCCATTCAACTCATCTTCATCACCTTCCCTCTCTTTTTCTCCCCCTCACTCCTCTCCTTCATCTCAATTATTTTCTTTCCATACAATTTTTTTTTTCCAAATTAATTACTGAGTAATGTGGGTTAAATAGATATTCGTTTGAGAAAGACATTATTTCAAACATGCTGTCAATAGAGGGATTTTGATTGAACAATTGCTTCACTTGCTGAGCTCTTATTCTTTATGTTTTCAGTATTTAGGTCCTACGTTAGCTCAGTACACCAGTACCACTGTCTTTGATTGCCAAGATGTTGATGTTTTTTAAGCATCTAATTCAATATTTCACAACTAAATATTTCTAACATTTCAAAACATGTGCCTGTGTGTATGTGTAGGTATGAGGTGAGGGTGGAGGCGTGCACAGCGCTCGGCTGCTCCGCCAGTGACTGGTCCTCTGTACTCACTCTGGAGGCTCCCCCTGCTGGACAAACAGCGCCACTGTTAGACCTCCAGCCTGACGCACACACAGGCCTGCAGACCACCTTTCTACTCACCTGGTCCCCTCCAGCTCAGCCTAATGGTAGAGTCCTTCACTACGAGGTGTACCGCAAACTAGACCATACCACTGATACCCTGGGAAGTGAAGCAGCGACACTTGTCTACTGGAACGCCTCTACCACCTGCAGAGATGAAGCACTCCAGCCATATACTGTATATCAGTATCAGGTACAATGCTCCGTGCATTTATATGTGTGTTTTTGTTGATAATAAGAATTACAGCAAATTCCAACTGGTTATTCCTGGTAAACTGTAATGTATTGAAACAATAAGATAAGGATAAGAGGTACTTTATTGATCCCAAATTGGGAAATGTTTGAAAAATAAGAAACAAAGAAGGCATTGCACATAAGTAGAAATGAAAGAGTACAAATAAACAATACTAGAAATTAAACATCTCAAAATAGAATTAAAACAGCATTAAAAAGTAGAAAATATACAGTAGACTGAAATATATATATTTTTTAATAATATTTATCAAGATCTGAGGGAAAGTGGAATTGTTCCTTATGATATTACTAAAAATAGTCTAGTATCAAACTCTGATGCATACCTGAGGTTGTTATAGATTTGAGCCTGTGTTTACATTTACAGACATAATGGGACTATATAATGAACAGTATTTCTTCAAGAAAATACTTATTCAATAAATACTAAATCTGTTGCGAATCACACAATTATATGAAAAAAAGAAACGCAAGCACACGTGTTCTGCATATACATAAATATGAAAAGTTATTGTCCTCTGCAGTGACTGTAGGAACAGAGTGAAAAGTTGTATTGTGATTTACGAGGTTAGTGTGGAGTAACTCATTTGTAGTTGAGATCTGATGTGAATGACGCATCAGACGATGGCCTGTTTTCTAAATTAAATGTTTCCAAAAGTCCCGACGCAGACACACGGATCCCATACAAACCTCAACTAATAAAGTCTATCCTTACCATACACGCCGACACACAGGAACACAAACACCATGTAATCAGACAGGTGTTAAATGGTGTGGTCCATATTCATGCTGTTGTGCTGTGCGTTGCTACGCTAATTGACAGGCTAGCCCTTTGGAAGCAACAATAACATTAGCATTCCTGCCTGTCAGACGTACGAGCTGAGGCCAGAGAACCTGTGTAATTGATTGAGTTTGCCTGATTGTGGTGCCGTCTTTATTTACGAGGGTCCTAATTTATGACAGGAGGAGGGAGGGAGGAGGAGCTTTGGGAGATGACGGGCGGGCAACAGCACCATTAATCACTGGGCCCTCAGAGCACCCCACTTCCTGATTACCAGCCAGCCAATCGAATTAACTGTTAGCCCCCTTGGTAACAGAGCTTGTATTGGAAAGACCTTTTAATGGTGACCGCTACACGTCCCCTGAGGATTTGTCAAAGGGGGATTGGGGTGCGTGGACAAGGTGGTTGTATAAGTGTGAACACACATGTACACAGTATTACTCTGTGTGTGCACGTAAACATATGTGAGTGTGTGTGTTAGAGACGGTGAAGCGAAGAAACAATATAACTTGTTGGCTATTCATATCATGTATCTCTCTATTTCTAAGCAGTAAGTTATACTTTCTCTCTCTATCAACATTTCTTCTAAACTAGCCACCTGTTGGTACGTCTATCTTTCTGCCTGGTTTTATTTTTGTTTAGCTGTTAATCTCTCTGTGTACCTATCTGGCTCTCTTCATCTCTGTCTATGTTTCAGGCGTACACAAGGACGATAAGTCAGTTCAGTTTAGCACACCACAGTGCAGAGAGAGAAATCATATTAGGCTAATTACACTGGGTCATAAGCTCCTATTGACAGCTTTATGCTTGGTTTTAATTACTGCCCACTTTCACACAACTTAGCCCCTTCACCCCAAGTAGATGCACCCGCCAAGTAGCGTCGACGGCCAATCGGAGTGCTCAAATCGAGTCCGCAGTCAAACCATCCAATAAAAATGCTTTAATACTTGCTGGTAGCTTCCTGGAGTCGTTTGTTGCCATGGTGGCTCATTTGCTGCCATGGCAGCTAACGGGTTGTATTTTTATTTTGTGTCCAATAAGCCAAAACCCGGCCCAATAGGAGGAGAGAGGACAAGAGACCAAAGAAAGCCGTAAAAAGTCTGTAGATGATATAGGGACGGAGAGATGAGTTCTACCTTTTAGCGCTGGATCAAGGGCAAGGTGATCTGGGCTGACTTTATTTTTAAACTTTTTTTCTCTGTTCTGTCTATGTGGCACAAACTTCTTAATCAAGCCCAAAAGCCTTGCGTCATGTTGGGGATTTAAATGTGTTGCTACCAGGGGAAGAACATGGTTGTTGCTGGGTAGAAATATTTCATTGCTGCAGTTAGATTTTGATGTGATGCCAGGTAGTAAATGTTACTGAAACAGTTTGAAGCAACAAGTCAAGTCCCATTAGAAATTACATGTGTAGTATCTTTCATTTAGTGGTAATGTATTTTTTCTTTAGGCTTTCTAACCTGGCATGTTATATCATTTCTAAAGGTATACCGTTCTACAAATGTGATAACAATAACAGCTTTAGTACTTACTTACAAGTTAACAATCTAACCATAAAAGCTACAATAACACATTGTTAGCATAATTACATAACATAGGGAAGAAATCAAATCTCAGTTTACTTATTTGCAAGTACATGCAGATACTATTACATTACTTCATTTATTACAGAGTTTCACACAAACAAGGTGCAGCAGGTTAAAAGTAAAAAAAAGACAGCAAAACAGGATGAATACATTATTAGCAGTAAACATGGTTAAAAGGAGCTGGTGGAGTTAGTGCGGGCCACAACAATGGACAATCACATCAGCCACTCTCATCCCCTTTAAAAGCAGAAGACAGTTTCATGGGCCAGTGGACGAGTCGAGGCCAGTTTGTCCAGATGAAACTAGTCAACACACAAAAACAATACCCCAAATAAGCGTTCAAGGGCAGATGTCCCTTTTCAGTTTAATAGATTAGACACTAACATTTTATTTTTGTGAAGTAATTTTATCAAGTGACTATAAAAGCTGCAATCACATATCTGCACACAATAAGGCACCTGCTACAAATACGGAGAAAAAACTTGACTGTGGATACTCAACCAGTATCCACAAAAGTATAAAACGGAAAAGCTAAAAATGTCTCCTGCCTCCTCTCTTTGTGCCCTGTCCACCCTTCCTCCTGTCCTCTTCCTCCCCGTTCCAAGTCTCTCCATCTTCCATTCTTCTTTCCCCTCTCCCATCTCAGTCCATCTGTGCTGTCACTTAGATCAATCAGTCTGATTGATCACAGCCTAATTGACTATTATTGAGGTTAATTCCACTCTTAACACACTTGCATGCACAGGCGTGCACGGACAAAACTCGCCGTCACAGCGACCAACACATCACACACACAGAGACACACACTTTCAACAGAAAAGCTCAGACTCATCCATCTGCCTTCTGCACTACTTCTGACAGGCTACAGATGACTTACACATGCAAATCTCCACCCTGACTGACCCTGTGCTGTGTACACCCTCTAATTATACCCAACACAGGCACACAAATAAGATGTGTGTGTGTGTGTGTGTGTGTGTGTGTGTGTGTGTGTGTGTGTGTGTGTGTGTGTGTGTGTGTGTGTGTGTGTGTGTGTGTGTGTGTGTGTGTGTGTGTGTGTGTGTGTGTGTGTGTGTGTGTGTGTGTGTGTGTGTGTGTGTGTGTGTGTGTGTGTGTGACTCCTTGATGAAGGTGAAAAGTAATTGTCATGCAGATATGTTCGTGTTGCGTTGCATGTTGAAAAGGTTTTGCTCTCACTGCTGATGGTAGTTTTGATCGATGGCCCGATGAATTTATGTATTTTCTTTTGGTGGTCTGGTGGATACTGGGTAATTAAGAGAAGCTTTCATCATTGAGAGTTAGTAAAATGCATCTAAAAGTCCAATGACGGGAGAATAAGACTGTCAGGTTCTCATTTTGTCTCAGATGTTCTTTCTATTGTTGGCATCAAATGTATGCATGTTTACACAGGTGTGGGCGGTGAATTCGGCCGGTCGGTCTGCCAGTCCGTGGGCCAATGGGAGAACAGGACCTGCCCCACCTGAGGGTGTAGGCCCACCTATTTTCCTTCGTGTTTCAGCGACCTCAGCAGTAGTGAACATCCGCCCTCCAGCACGACCCAACGGGATTGTTAGCCTTTACCGAGTGTTCTCAGTGAACCACAACAACCACACTCTGGTAAAGCATTTCATTACACACTTGTTTGAAATCAGTTTCTTTACTGGATTCCTACAAACCCCTTTTCTGTGTCACTCACACGTATTCCCTCTTCACCCTCTCTTTCCATCCAAAATGTGCTTTGATATGATCTGACCTCCCAAAACGTAAACATATCTCACCCTCGCACAGCTTTCAGAGGGGACATCCCATCAGCAGACACTCCATGGTTTACGTCCCTACACCCAGTACTGGGTAGGAGTAGAGGCCTGCACCTGTTATAAGGTAATGGAACTAATGTGTGTACATAGTCAATTGTTTCATTTCTTCTTTTATCTTTAATATTGTTATGCATGCTTCTTAATTAATACTAAGCTATCTTTGGCTCTTTACTTGCTTTCCCCTCTGTGGGACAAATAAAGGAGTTTGGATTCCGACATAACATCTGTGAGATTCAGTCTGCTGCTAATCTGGTCTACTAGTTACAAAATAGCACAGTACACTTGACACACTGACAGATACACAGAACAAATATATAGTATTTTGGAGTTTAGAAGTAAAGTATCCAGGCATGATTTATAAAGAAAAACAAAGCACACAATATGTAACTGTGGATGTTGTATCCCTGTTTTGATCACTTGGCAGTGCTGTAGCCAGGGTCCTCTGAGCGAGCTACAGACCCTGGCTGCCCCCCCGGCCCACCAGCCTCCCCCCCGCCCCGTCACCCTGACGACCCGCTCTGTGCAGCTGGAGTGGGACGAGCCTCTGGCACCTCATGGAGTCATTGAGAGGTGAGTCGGAAAAATCACAAGCTCGCATCGTTCAGTGTATTTTCTTTTTGTTCAAAACTGTTAGCACAATGGTTTACACAGACTCCACAAACAGTAACACACATACCATAACTCTCACTGTTACTCACTTTCTCTCTATTTGCCAGCTGTGAGCTACATCTCAGATCACCTTGCCCGCAGCCCCTCCAGCCTGTACCCCTCCCTTGTGCCGAAGGACCAATAGAAATCAGTTTCTTTGGCAAAAGGCGGAGCTACAATGTGACAGGTAAAGCCTAGATATTTTTCAAATGTACAAAGATGTCCAATGAAAATAACTTTTTCATCAGTAACAAAACTAGAAAACTATAATAAGTGGCAGAAATAATAACCACAGTGATATAATTATAAAGATCTGAACTAACAAGTATTAGAGTTCAGAATCTCCAGTACCGAGTGACGCATGATAAGGTAATGTCTGTCTTTGTTGTCTGTAGCGTATTAATGAGCAACTGGATTATTCTGTGCAGGTCTCCAGCCGTACTCCACCTATCAGCTGAGAGCTGCCTGCTTCAATAAAATGGGCAGCACTGCCTCCAACTGGACGACTGTTACCACACTCAGCGAAGGTAACACCTTTTTCCAATCCCTCAACACTGCCAGCTAAAATAAGAAATATAAAACACGTCTAATTGTTCTGCTGTGTGCCCTCTCTATCTCTCCCTCTCTCCATCCAGCCCCCCAGTATGTGTCTCCCTTCTCGGTGGGCAGCAACCTGACAGTCATCTGTCTGGACTGGACCGAGTCCTTCTCCCTGAACGGGTATCTGAAGGAGTTCAGTGTGACCGAGAGCCAGCTGAGGGTCTACACCGGCTTCTACAGCTATCTCCATGTTCCACGCATCTCGCAGAAAAGTGAGATTACACATACCAAACACAGCTGCTGCATATATGCACTTTCACGTTTATACCAGGTAGTAACATAGATAAATACACCTTTTTTGGGAAGAATATCTATCTCTACTGACAACCATAATACACACTTATGCGAAGGCAGTGTACTCCAATCAAAATGTGTTTTCTTAGACTGCTAAATAATAAAATATAAAATATTTTAAATATATACTAGAATGACAGTATTAAAATAAAAACATGAATGGATAAATAAAAATAGTATAACTTTATCTAACAGGATAAGTTAACACATATCATTCCTTATGTAATATGGTGGTTATTGTCAAAGGATGAAATATTGTTTTAATCAATTTCTGCCTGACTTCTGCATGACCCATAACAATAATGTGTCATTGCCCATTATTGTTATATGTTGTTATTGATGTCATGAACACATATCATGTTAACTTTTTGTTTTGTTGAGTCTACATATCTAATTCTTCAATGCAAAACATATTTAATTGTCTTTCAGGCAGGTAATGAGTAACCCTTCTTCCCCTCTGCTCTTAGCTCTGTCATTTCAGGTGACGTGTACCACAGACAGTGGCAGTGCCAGTACTCCCACCATCAGATATAGCCCTGCCACAGGCCTAGGTAACACACACACACATACACACACATACACACACACACACACACACACACACACACACACACACACACACACACACACACACACATACAGATATCAAATCAAATCTGAATATTCCTGAGCAATTCAGGAATCCCTCTTTCTATCTGTTTTCATGGCATTTTCCAATTTCCATTAATTGAGACTTTAATAGCATTATGTTTTTTTCAAAGTTGTCAAATCACATCCAGTTGAATAGCAACTTATTTATTTTTCTCTCCAGGTCCTGTTGACCCTGAAGACAGCAGCAAAGAAGGCATCAGCATGTCAGCAGCACCAGTGTACTCTGAGCTGTGGTTCATCTTGTTGTTGTCTCTGCTGGGTCTGTTTCTGCTCGCCCTGCTGCTCGGCCTCCTCCTGCAAAGGTACTTTAATGCAGCATGTAAAAGGCTTAAGGCATATTAAGGCAGTCATTCATAGATCTGAGCATTTATTAACATAGTACAACAAACTCTTTGCAAAAACAGAAAGTTTAATCTGAAGGTAAATATCAACAAAAGGGTGTGAATTGTTGTATCCTCTCTAGAGCCCTGAGGAAGAATCCCTCAGCCAGAGAGCGCCCCCCGCTGGTCATGCTGCAGAAGAACAGGAAGGCTGGAGGAGAGATGTACACGGTGAGCGATAAGAGACGAGAAACAGACGCTCAGTGAACGATGACAGGGTGTTTAGAAAAAAGTAAAAGCAGGAGAAACATTAGGGAAGATAAAACTGAAGTGGAAACAGGACTGTTAGGGAGGCGTGTGGCGCAGTGGATAGAACGTTGGTGTTCGGCTCAAGGGGTCACAGGTTCAAACCCCACTGCAGTCAGCATGTCGTTGTGTCCCTGGGCAAGACACTTCACCCCAAATTGCTCCTGTGGGATTGCCCACAGTATTGAGTATGTAAGTCGCTGTAAATGTAATGTAATGTTTCACAAGTGTCTTCTTCGATTTATTGTACTCACACGGTGACAAGTTCAAAACTCTTTACGCAGATTGTACACATTTAGGTATAGAAATCCTTTCTTTGCTAATCTTTGTTCCAACAGAGGGGGCTGAAACAACAAGCAAGCTGTTCTGGGATGAGGAATCTTTTACACAAACCAAACTCTGACATCGGTTCATACAGATGTTTTTCAGGAGTAGGCACATTTTATCTGACATATTTACGATTGTTCTAAGAGATCAAACTTTTTTAGCTCTCAAATCACTCATTACCAATAACTAGTACTAACACTGCTACTCAAACAAGATTCTCCACCTTTATCCAACGTTTGATTAATAACTATTATTTTTTACATTAGTCTTACTACTATTTACTAAAGTTTCACCCACATAAGGCATTTTTTGTATTCATTTACTTTTCTCTTTGTTCTCTTTTAAATTATTTTGTTTTTGTTTCTGTATCTTTTGTTCTCCTATACCTGCCTTTTCTGACTTTCCTCCATCCTATTCTACTTTCTCCATCCTCATCTTCTCTCCTCCCCCCCTCTCCCTCTCTCAGGGGTCCTGTCCTGAGTTGTGCTCTAAGCATCTCTCCAGCTCTGTGTTCCTCACTGACCGTCCCACAGTAAGACATTTTTCTATAATTACTGACCAAACCCTAAATGTGTATTCTATTGTCCCCCTGCAGTTTGACACTGTAGCAGGCTGTGTTGAGATCAGCAACGTTGTACTTAAAAGCTTCACTGTTTACACTGAGGTACGGGATTGTGAATTTGTGTGGATGCCCTTCTACGCATGTCTGTTTTGTTTGTGCATGTGTGTGTGTTTGTGTGTGTGTAATTACATGCAATATCATAAAGGTAAGATACTGTATGTTGTGTAGTCTTTTGGTGTGTCCTACTGTGGATACCTATACTTAACTGCCATTGGTTTCCACTTATTTAGTAACGTGAACATTATATGTGGAGAGTCAGGTGGAGGAAAACTGTAATCCATGACAGTGAATGTATATCTGTTTTTTTCTTCATCAAATGTAAAACTTCTTTATGCATAAAAAAATGACTTGCAGTAAAATATAATGTATATCATTTGTAATATGGTCTTTAAGATCACCATCTGATTTAAAATAAATATTCTTTAGGGTCTGCCAGACACAAAGATAGTGGGCAGCCCCATGTCTGTCCTGAGGGTCCCGAGCCAGACAGACCTGGCCTACTCCCAGCATTCCTTGCACCGCAGCGTCAGTCAGCTGATCGACAGGAAGTCACTGATGATGGAGGAAGGAAGCTGGGACAACCCACTGGGACATGACTCTGGACTGGTGAGCACAGAAGTATTTGCATGTAAAATTAGTTTGTTAACATTACCATTAAAGTACAGTAATTACAAAGTAGGACTACATGTTGATGCATTTAATCTAAGGTCAAGAAGGATTGTAATCATTACCTGACCCTTGTATATTCATGCAAAACCAGTGGAAATGTATCTTCTGTCAATGATACAGAATAACTTGATAACATATGTACAATCAATTATTAAGATAACACAAATACAGCTACACAGGTGAGAGCAAGTGTGTTGATTTTATTTAAATAAATAGAAAATCAGCAAAGCTCATTTCATTTAGTCTAATATATTCTTAATACCAAACTGATTTTGCATAATTGCAGAAGTAGGCATTAGAAGATGACTATATTGTGCACAATATACACTCAAATAAATGAATTGTCAAAAAGTACAGGGTACAACTGGTGTCACTTGCTCTATGCTCTATGCTCTCTGTCACTTACGGTATGTTCTGTAACTGATGATATCCATGACATTATTCAAGTCCTAACTGTGATCCAATGTTTTCTTTCAGTATGTGGAGGAGGATGAGTTTGTGGACGCCATCAAAGCCTTAAGATCTGGGAAAAAGGAGCACACCATGTTCACTGACACTCATCTTTAGAAACCCTACATCTCATCAGGTATCACAGTCACCATTTAAACCAAGTTTTAAACCAAAACATAAATCCTATGCGGTATCAGCTGAATACCGGGCTTTAGACAATGCTTGACAATGCTTGAAATATATTAAATATAATGTAAGGGAATTATTCACCATTGATAAACAATAATTACTTTTCATTTGAAGTATCTCAATATTGTGCTTCTACAGTGTTACTAATATTTCAATGATAAAACAAAGTCACATTTAGACTCCTGAGGGGTAGGGATGGTAATGTTTGCTTTACTTCATCTTAAACTATTTTACACAGGTGTTTTACAAAACCGGTGTAGGACTCTCTGTTGGGACTAATAGTCTGAACTTGAGTGAAGGAAGGGATCCAACATCCATGAAAACAGATCAGACATGAACCCCGTCAGCTGAGATTGTGTAGGTTATGAGTCATACAGCTGCATAGCTTATGAGTAGCCATATCTGGATTGTAATTATACAATATCATATATGTTAAATCCTGCTCCGAGGAACCAGATTGAGAGTTGTAAATGATTGTGTTACTGTGTCTGCTTGCCAACTGTTAGTATATTTTAAAGCAGATTAGTTGTTCTCACTATTTAAATCTAAACCAGTCTCAAATAATATCAAAGGTTTCCGTCACCTCTTCTGCTTCATCACGTTATTGTGCCTAGCAATCTTTTAGTTGTAAAAAGACACATGGCCTTGGTGTTAGTTTTATGGACAAAAAAATGCCAACTGTTTTTATTATTATGAATGTGCTGGGAATCACAGATGTGCCGTCAGACTGTTGTTATTATGTGATGTGACTTGAGTGCCCGATCTGAGATTTATTTTTACAGTATCAGTAGTTGGTTTAAATTGACAAGAAACGATATAGAGAGTTTACATTTTGTTTAAATGTAGTGAAGCTGAATGTGTTTGGTTTCATATTTCATCTGTCAGTGTTAGTCAGAGTCAGTGTTGTTCATCTGTGGCTTAATAGTATTATCAAGAATGCAATCATCTTCAGAAAGATCAACAGATCTCAGCTACTTCCTGTGTTGGTGTTACAGCAGGAACGAACCCTGGGTATTTGTGGACTCCACAGATTAAGCCTTTTAATGTTCAGAAGCTAAACATGATAGAAACAGTATTTATCAGAATGTTGAATTTCTGTGTAACGTTGATGTCTTAAATTGAAGCTTTCTGTATTGTTATAATAACATTTTCCTTTTTTACACTGGCAGTATTATTTATGGTTGTTGTACAAAAAAAAAGGCTTATTTATAGATTATTCATTGATCAATGTTTGTGTTTTTTGAGAAATTATAAATAATGGTCAAGAAAAAAATAAGTTTGACTTGTTTTCTTACATTTTCTTCACTTGAAAATTATTTAAAATAAGTTGTAAAGTTAACACTGTTCCTCAAAGCAAACCGTTTTCAGCATGACTGTTTCTCCATTAGATTCCTATATGTTGTGCTCCTTGTACATCTATTCAATATCTATGTACTGTATCTGTAAAACTTGTGTGTACATTTTCAAGAAAAGTATAATTTCATCTTTCTTATTATGGCATAATAACTTGTTCTGTTTTTGATAGTACAAAAATGAGGACTATGAAAAAATAATTAAAAGTAGTAAGTGTTTAAAAAGCAGCAGCTCAAAAACCATCCATATTAAAGCTCTTAACTTGAGAGTTAGCAATATATTAATAATATATCAATATTGTCTTAGATTTTGGATACAGTCACTTTGTAATATAGCATAACTGTTGTGTGTTCCTGGTTTTAAAGGCTGCCTTACAGTAATGTAATTGTATTGTTGCCAATACACACTTGGTCATGATATCAACATTATTCATGATACATCACTAATAAAAAACCCATTATGTAGATATGTGTGTTAAAGAACCATTATTAAACCCTACAATAACTTCACAGAATGGAGTTATTTCATCAAAAAGATTGTGAAATGTGATTTGTTTTATCGCCCTCTCATAGTGATCAATTATTAGTTCTATGATGGTTAAAATATATATTTTTAGACTTTTTAGAATAATACAATTATTTGTTTGCACATACGGTTTATTGATTTGCATTTGGCTGTGTGTGTAACCAGGAGTAACATACCTGAGATATCTAGCTCAATTACAGTCCCTCAGTCTGGTCATGGTGGTGATCTAGCTGCAGATGAAATGCTGTTATTTTCTGTTGAGTTAGTGAAACACAGAGACTTAGTTACCACACAGTCACTCACAGTCACTCACACACACACACACACACACACACACACACACACACACACACACACACACACACACACACACACACACACACACACACACACACACACACACACACACACCCCAGCACAAACACACAGAGGGCCGGTGTCTCCGTCAAAACTACGCAGCAGTAATTTAGTTTTGCTCCCGCGTCCCTTCAGGGGACATCAAGGCAAGTTTGAAATTAACAAACTGGCAGTAACAACCGTACCCTCGCTCAAGGACAAGAGTCTGACAAGGGCACTTCTGAAACATTCACAGCCGCATTCACAGCTATTGTCAGCCACGCAGAGAGGGAGAGGCTGTGAAAAGAGAGCTGCTGGAGTGATTGTAAGGGACAGTTTGGCCCTGAGCAACACACACACACAGCGTTTTATTAAAGTCATAAATCACGATGACGACAGACGGCGTCTCAGAGAGGAGACTGTCTGAACGGGAAGGTTAGTGAAATGAAAGCGCTGGGGAGACACACACACACACACCTCTGTGACTGTTAAAATAATACAATCGTGCTCTTTGGCAGGTTATTCGTACAAACAAGCATTTGTTTCAGCCTGTTGTCATTATTAGTAGTCTTGTTTTAAAGGTGAAACTGCAGAAAAAACATTTTAACTGAACATTAAATGATTATGTCCCTTTGATTTCAAATGTCAAAGCTCTCAAAGCGACCACATTTAAAAATGGTGTCATCCAAAACACTTGAGATGTTCATTGATTAACATATCGTAGATTTTATGTAGTATTTTGATGTTTTCTGTTACTCCTAATTAGTTTTCCTGGAAAGCTACGATAAAGATAATGGAGCCCTGATGCTCAACATTAATACCTAATGTATTTATTTTATGTAAAAAAGGAGGACAACAATTCCCAGGCGACAAACTGATGCTATACCTTTCAGCCTTGCACTAATGCAGATTTGAAAGATATCCTTTTAAACAGCCGAAATACTGAACTGTAGTCTGGTGATGTTTTAAGAAAAACTTTGCAAATGGAAAATGACAACAAAACTATATTTCAGTAACCTCAGCTTACCTCCATTATTAGAGGAAAAATAAAACACGTCCAGTTTTGAGAAGTTTTAGTGAGTTTTACTTTAAATCGCATGAACATTGAAGCTCTGACGTGTTTAATGTTAACATCATTTGATCATGGGTGTGCACAGTAAATAATAATATAACACAATGCAGCATTTCTAACATACACAATGTAAAACAATGTACACGGTAGTTTAAACAAACATATGTTTTCCTTTTAGCTCGCTAGGATCTGGCTGTAATATAATGTAAACATAGCCAGAGAGGAACTGAGGGGTAAGGACAGACTAACAGTTATGTGCTAAAATACAATTTAAACTATATATTTTATATAAAATAAACACTAGCAATTTATTTTAATCTTAATAGTGCAAGTGCAAATGCAGAGTTAGGTCCAATAGCATGGTAATATCAATATAGGCATTATGATTATTAACAATATGTCATGAACAACAGTGTAAGTATTGACACACCATCACACACATCAATGCATCCACATTAGGATTTAGTTTTGAATATGTCTACTTTTTATACAGTTATTAGTGCATGAAAATGTACATCTTTGTACAGGCAGGGACCTGATGATGAAGATAAGCAACACGGTAAATATCGACTTAAAATATGTTTTATAGCTGCTTCATTTGGCAAATTATAATCAACATTTCAGGAAACTCTTTCTTGTTATATTTACCCTTTTTAAGTCACACATTTTTACATTTCCCCGACAGCATTAGCTAAATGTACCATAGATCAAGAGCTGTCCTGGTTTCTTTAACTCATCTAAAACAAACAGCTGTGTTAAAGCAGTGAAGAAGCAGTTGAGCTCACAAAATGGCTACTCTAATTATTAAGGTTGCTGCCATTTTTTTATCCAAAGCCATCCTTTTGGCTCTCCTTTAGGCCTTCACAAATACATCATAACCAAATGGACTTTCCAGTTTTCATATGTCAAGATTATGTACAATTTACACCCAAAGATGTTGATAATTTAATATGTACTGTATATCCATTCAAGAAACCACATATTCGGTTTTAGCCAGTTTTAAATCTATCATGAGACAGTTCAAGCTGAGTGAACAGGTGCTTTATGGCTCCACAGCCGTCACAAGCCTTTGGTCTAAATCCTTTACTATGAAAACACACACTGATAACCGTCATCAAGTTAAATAAGGCACTGCAACAGTCATCCAAAGCAAAACAAGACACATTCAAATCTGTTTCAACTGGAGCAAAGTGATGTAGTGTACCAGGTCCTTGTATTGAGTTGAGTGTAGGTATATTGTGATACTTAAAAGACTATTAAATACAAATAATCAGTGTGATATTGCGCAGGCACCACTGTGAAAAACTGAATTTAACTTTTTCTAGATGTGTGAACTAAAATAAGTACCAAATTGTGTTGATCTATTTAGAGGAGGAAAGGCCATGGACTGTACTGATAATGTACTGTATACCACAAAGCATAAATCAACAACTACAGATTTAGTTGTTTATATTTGATAGCTTTTCTCAAAATGAAACAAATTTGTTTTCAAATACTTTGTAAATAATCGTCAAATTGCTGCGTTAGATGAGGTGGATATGTTATCTCACAGGTGTGTGCATGCTGGCTCACTGGCATTGCTTACTGGGACTTACTTCCATCATTTAAAAAAAACATTTCACCTTTACCAGTTATGCTACCATAATGTTATAATAGGAACATTTATCTGGAACTTGTAAAGGTACATTTCAGGAAGCCAGCTGTAGTGAGAATGAGACACATGTTCACATTGTTGTTTCAGTCCAACATCTTTGTGTAGCAAATCAAGTGAACTTTAGCTCTTCTGCCATTGTTAAATAGTTGCCAGGAAGATTGCCAGCATGCTGGAGCTGCAAAACCTATCCTGACTGTTGGCTTTTTGTGTCATTGCTTAACAACAAAAACGTTGTGCCTCTGGCTGCAGAAAAGTGGATTCACATTAGGGTTTAAGTAGCTGCCAAGGTTACGGAAAGGGTCACATGTTTAGGGTATTTTTAAGGATAAATGTAACAAAGTTCACGTCTTGTCAGCGACACTTGATAACATCAGGAGTTTTTTAAAGGGGCCTTCTGATAAATCAAAAATCGGGAACGATTATGTTTAATCTCCATAAATCGCAACAAAAATGGCAAACTTCTGCTGGTTTCAGCTTCTCAAAAGGAGAGGTTTGCACCCATTGCTATACAATAGTCAATTGAAATCGATAAAAATAATGATTAGTTGTTAGTTTTCTGTTTGAAAGTAAGATGTAAGCTTGAATGATTTAGGTCAGTTTCTGAGCACAGTCATTCCTACCAGCCTATTAGACGATAAACAGTTTATATATTTGATAAAAGTAGAAACTGTGCCTTTGTTGATTCTGTTATCTGTTTAAAAGTGTTACACTATGAAAAGCGCCTTAGATATTTTTTGAAACCCTCATTCTGTTATTAGTGCTGTGCTTGTTTTGTTTCCATTTGTTCCTTAATGATACAAGCTGAACATCAGTGGCCTGCTTTGTGCTTCAAACCGGCAGCACAGCCTTCACAATACCAGGCCATGAAGACCTCTGTGTGCTCTGTTGTGACTGTTGTTTGTTTAGATGTAGAGTCAACAACATCGACAGAGAGCGAGAAACACATTTTAGAAGTTCTTCAAGACTAACTAAGATGGCCAATTGCGTCAGATTTGTGCCTAAAAATGCAAACCTCTTAGCCCATCAGACAGTAGGAGCTCCAGTTGTACCCAGCAGATTTTACAAGTGTGACGCAACTTGAAATCCCTCAAAAGATCCAAAATGAAATGCACTCCTGCGCTGGTTGAGATGGCATGCTGTTTGTGTGAGAAAATGCTCCATTATGGAGGAAAGACAGATTACCGATTTTTGGGTCCAAAGTGTGACACAGATGTTTGAGCTCCAGCGACCTAAATTAAGTTTAAATAAGTACGGTCCGGAAAGAAAACAGAGTATAGTAAACTCGTCCTGGGACAAAGTCAAATTAAAGCGTGGTAGTATCTTGTGTGGAAACCCAAAAGAAGAATGTCCTTCATCCACGTTCATCATGACGTGACATATTCCTCCTCTGCTGTGATACCCAGAATCCTCTGTAGAGGCGTACCTACAGGACGCCTCTACAGAGGATTTCACTGTCACAGGCTGCTGTCCTGATTGGACAGTTCGGGCGCGAGCTTCCTGTGACGCGGCGAGGTGGAGGAAGACAGTTTGGTCGGGGAGGGGGAGGCGTTGGAGGATGAGTCGCTGCCCCCCCCTTCAGATCCAGAGGTGACGGAGGAGAGGTGGGGAACTGGGGGAGCCCTCTTCCTCCCCAGAAAGCCTCCTTCCAGGACTCCTCTCTTCCTCACAACTCCCTCCGCCTTCCCCCCCTCTCCCCCTGATCCCTCCCCCTCCTCTGGCTGTGGAAACACCTTCCGCCTCACGTCACCTCCTGGAATGGGGCTGTCAGGAGACTCTGGGCCGCTCTCCGTCTTCACAGCAGAAACAGCAGCCGTTGCCGTGGCTCCGGTTATCGTGTTGGAGCTGGAGCTGGACGACCGGCAGGCCCAGAACTCCAGAGCCGAGGCCCTCCTCTCGCTGTCGTCGGGCCCGAAGTCACAGAGCGAGCGGCGGACATCGAGGGTCTGGGCGGGGCCCGGCAGGGGGGGCGGCCCGGTGCTGTCCAGCATCCCTCGACTCAGGGAAAAGTTCTGGAAGTCTCTGTAGAAATATGGATGGATGGAGTCAGTTACAGGCGGATAGATAAAATAAACAATATTCCAACAACTTGGTATTTTCCAAGCTTATATGAAAAGAGCATTATCAGATTGTGGCTGTGTTAGGGCTGTGCAATTAATCGTATTTTAATCGCGATTACGATTATGGCTTGCGACGATTATGAAAACAGCATAATTGACAAAATACGATTATTTTGCGGGGTGCGCTTTCGCCCCTCCCTAAAAGTCCACTCGGCCACGTGGGAGTGACATGTGTTGTGAGTGTTCAGCGCGAGCGAAGATGTCAGAACAAGAGCAGCAACTCGTTAAAAAGAAGGGTACAACTATTTCCACTATTTGCAAGTACTTTGCCTTTACATTTCACATCGCTAAAGATATGTGCCCAGTTAGCACTGTTAGCAACCAGGGCTTTAAGCAACTTGTCAACACGTTGGACAAGCGTTACGCAATGCCGTCTCGGTATTATTTCAGCAGGTCTGCGCTGCCTGCGCTATATGACAAATGCCGTGGGGAAGTTGAGAGAGATGTGGCTTCAGCTGACTACTTTGCTACCACAACAGACCTATGGTCTAGCCCAGGGGTGCCCAACCAGTCGATCGCGAGATGTGTCTAAAAATAGAACAACAATATTCTGTTTTATCGTTAATGTCCTGTAACATAATCTTCCTGTGCCAGAATAATGCACTTGAACGCATCAAAGCTTTGTGATTGGCCGGCGTCACCCCATGTGTCGGGGCGTGGCTGAGGGTCTTCAGTACAGGTGGCAATATTGTCACCTGCCTGCGCTCATCTCTGAAACCAGACCATGTAAACAGGCTGGTGTTTCTTGCAAAAAATCTTTAAGAGATGACATGAGCAGCCCTACCAGCATTTGCCATGGTGGCCTAAACATTTTTATTTGGTCTTAAATTGTAGTTCAACATTTATTTCCTGTTACTTCTGGACCATGACGGTTGGCCAGCCTTCAACGTTTAACTGAGTGGAATATGTTGAATATGTTTTACCAACATGTTGGCTATATGTTAAGGAGTTTTCAGTAGGTTGTGACAGTGCACTGCATCATATTTGATTTAATTTATTTTGGTCTAATTTATTTTTATTTATCATATTAATAATATATGTTTAGTATGGTTTTGGAAGTGCGCTCCAACATATTTGTTGATCTTGTTTATTGGTAAAATATTATTTGTTTTAAAGTTCAATAAATGGTCAATGAATAATCGTGATATCAATTATTGACCCAAATAATCGTGATTATGATTTTTGCCATAATCGCACAGCCCTAGGCTGTGTGGTCCTCACTCCTGGTATTGAAAAGGCGCAGCAAGGCATATTTTCCCCTCTCATTTATTTCCTTATTAGCTCTTTATTGGCTAAAAACACTATACACAAATCATCAGGTGTAAAAAAAACACTGGAAGATTAAAAAAAAAATGCAACTGTATTACGGTAAAGTTCTCCAAATAACTGAAAAAGACTGAATTCTCACTTATCACTTGTTGTTTTGAGATTTTAGCCACAACCCTTAAACAGCAGAGGTGAATAGATTTTTAGTTTGTGGTGTCCATTACACATAAAATAAGCGTTTAACAGTTTTATTAGGATTTTTTTCCTTGATAGAGGAATAAAAACCCAAATAAAACCCAAATGATCTGTGTGGCTTCATACCATTAGGGGTCAGTGAGAAATGCTTTGTGAGGGGGAGGTGACCCTTTAATATATCTGCAGAGTGACAAAGATCGTTTCACCTGTAGCTGTGGAAGGACTCAGTGCGTCGGGCTCGGGCCAGCAGGGGGCTCTCTCTGTAGGGCCGCACCGCTCCGTAGGTCACCTGGCTCTCAGGGATGGGCTCCTGGGCCTGTAACTGCAGACTGACAGAAGATAAAAGAGTGAGACAGGTAAGAGCTGCAAGCGACACTTCACACAGTACATATTAGTTGACAACCAATGTACTAAAGACATTATTTATAGTGATTACGGTATTGAGACAGACAGTTTTCTATTTCTGTGTATAACTGTATGTATCTGTATGGCTGTTTGTCTTTGATATGGTGTGTGTGATATTCCTGTCTAACCTTGAGCAGGACTCTCTGAGGCATGTGTGGTGCAGCACAGAGGGGGCGGGGCTAATATTTGGTGTAGCGCAGCGGGAGGTGCTCAGGTCGCACTGATCCAACAGCTGCAGCAGCTCCTCCTCTGAAGGCCCGCCTACATCTGTCAAACAAAAGCAGCTTCAGTACACAGAGAAAAATATATGTAGAATGTAATCCAAGAAATAGCCTACTGTGTAACCAGAAAATAAGATTTGGTTTTGTAGGTGAGTAAAAACATCTATGGACATTCTTTCCAACTTTACTGTTATTCGTCACCTTCCTAAGTTCAGCCTCCCCTCTTTCTCCCCTTATCTGTCCCTCCCTCCTCACCCTCTTTGTTCTTCTCCTCTCCTTTGTTAGCGTTGTCCATCGCAGTGGTCAGGTCCCACATTTGGATGCCGCCGTTGCCATGACCAGTGAACAGATAGTGCCGAGGTCGTGACCCCATGCGGCTCGAACCCTCGCACTCCCGCACCATGAAGCAAGAGATGGTGGTCAAATCCACCGACTGCACTTCACAGATCCTGACAAACACACACATTTTAAAACACAGGTCAAGAGGAGAACAGCTTACAGATAAGAAAACAACAAAGAATGGACAAATCAACTAAATTAGGTAAAAGACAGAGAAGCAAGGGTGAACGAGATACAGATGGAGAATATTATACCTCTTTCCAGTCGATGAGAGCCTCACAAACAGTTTGTTGGTGATGGGGATCACCTTCTGGATGAAAACCTGCTGATCGTCTCTCTCCCCAAATGGACCTGAGAGCAGGGACCACAATCAGTCTCTACCTGCACATCAGCCTGCCATCTCATATCTGGATGGAGCAAGTCCACTACAAAATACTGTGAGGAAACCTTTTGGATTAGAAAACTGCACTCGATTTGTCTTTTTTATAAGACGATATGTCCAATGCATGGGCTCTTTGATCAAGTAAATATTTTAATTATGTCAATCCCAAACTTGCCCCTCTTTTCGAAGATGAGTATCAGACAATCTGCTTCTTACTCTCTTGAATGCATCTATCCCTCCCTCATATTAATCATTAATCGTCTTCTCTTAACTGTCTCACCAATATCATTCCCGGAGCCGTAGCTCCCGTGGCTCTCCGTCTCCTCCAGAGACAGGATTTTGAAGGAAGCCAGAGGGGTGGAGCCGGGCTGGGTGGAGATCATCCCTCTGAAGCGCGTCACCGTCCACGTCCGAACGTGGTTGTTGTCCGCACACACTGACACACACAGAAAATCAGCAAGGGATTTCAATTACAGGTATACACCCAGGTAGGTAAGAGAGAACACAGTGAGAGGATGAAGCCCCTTCCTCACCTGACACCAGATGTTTCTCAGAGAGCATGATCTTCGTCACGGGGCTCCTGTGCACGGTGAACGTCTGGAAGAGCTGGGGGCCCGACCCCACTGTCTCCGGGTGTTGCACAATCACTCTCACGGCCCCGCTGCTCGTCCCGTACGCTATCTCTATCCAGTTCCCACTCACACCTGAGACAAGAGAATATGTAACACATACACACACACACACAGAGGACGTTTTAATGGCAGGTCAGTCACTGGGATTAATGTTACCGAGCTGAATCTAAATGAAAACACATTCATACAAGCGTTTATTTTCTTCTTTATTGATAGCCGAGTTCTGGTGTACTAACTGGTTTTAGGTGTGAGGTAGACAGACAGCGCAGTGATGGCATCGTTTGAAGGGTCGTGATAGAGCTCTGTTACTAGAAGGTCATTATCCTTCATCCTCAGTGGGAACTTTTGCATGTCTGAAAAGATATCGAAGAAATGTGAATGTGTTAACAACATTTTATGAAATCAAGGTCCAGTGGACTCAGAACAATGTTATAACAAATACTTTTTGATTAAAAATGTTTTTCTTTTATAAGTTACAGTCCAAAAGATTATCGCCCTGCTCAGAATTGTGAATAATTTGTATCCAGAGTGACATAAAACTTGTGGAAATTGACTGTTAAGACTGAGGTTGCATTGCAAATAATCAGACCTGTACCTGTCTAAGGACCACACATGAAAATGGCCACAATCAGAATTTATAAAACATCTGATTGATATACTGTATGTGCAACAAGAAGGAGATTTGGGCCAGTTTTATCTGCAGTCTGAAAGTAGCTTAAGTCACTTCCAAACATCCAATGAACTGAACGGCAGGAAAAAAAATAGGAAACCCTGTGTGCACACGTGTTTGTATGTCTGTGTGTATAAACATCCATGTACCTATGTAGTAGATGGAGCCATTGTTGCAGCCCAGCAGTAGAAAGGACCCTGCTGTGTCACAACTGGTAATAGGAACCACATCTTGAACCTTGAACACATACAGAGGAAAAGGTCAACGTCCCTCAATTGAAAGCACACACACTGTACATTCAATGAAGGGTCAAATGCGTGCACACACACACACACACACACACACACACACACACACACACACACACACACACACACACACACACACACACACACACACACACACACACACACACACACACACACACACACACTAACAGAAGAGTTCATTCACTTCACTCAGTAAAACACAAACACAGAGGAGAACCCTTATCAATCATCAAACAACTCTCTACATACACAAAATACATTATAGTGCATCATTTATTCACTCATACCTGCCAGTGCTGTGTGACGGCATTCCACACCCCGACCTTCCCTGTATGGCTTGTAGCCACCAGCTGGTTCCCAATAAAGAAGAGATCGTCCACAGGTACACCGAGACTGAACACACCTTTGGGGTCGGGGAGAGGTTGGAATTAATGTGAATTTGCGAGCTTGGAGGAAAATAGATCACAAATCAGCAAGGTGGTATTAAGACACAAACATACAGTAACTCTCCGTTTACCTATCTCATTTCCATTGCCTCCATCTTGGATGTTCCACAGGATGATGTTACTTTCAGAGGCGGCGGCCACCATCTTGTCCTTGTCTCCATGCGGGCCTCCCACCACCTTGGCGTTTAGTGCGATGCGTTCAATGGTCCAGTCAAGGTAGGGGGAAGAAAACACCTGCTGCCATCCTGAAGATTCCTTTATCCTGTAGTGAGACACACATACACACATTTACCTCTGCTTCTATTCTTACAAAGAGCCATAATTAAGTGTTTTATAATATATATTTTAAGGACAGTTTTGAAGAAATAGGTATGTTTTGAAAGAGCGTGAGGATATGAAAAGTCAGCTTTCATTAGCAACGTAACTAAACGAGCAGATCCAGAGTGAAACAAACGATTCCAACTAAATTACATTTTGTGGTCTACTTGTTTTGATAAAGAAAAATACATCACTAATTTAACTTCACATGTCCATAGTCAAAGAGCGTGTGTACTGACACGAGTATAGAAGGTTTAGTGAGAAATGTGAGACACAACAGATAATGACTCCAGCTTCCTATCATAAATAATTGAATGTCTCTCCCTGATGAACTGTAGAAAGGATGAGAATTGTTTTACTTTTAACCCACCATGCTGTGGCAGTATTACCTGTAGCAGATGACATAGTGAGCATAAGCTGCTACAATCCAGTTGTGGTGTCCCGCTATGATCAGCACCTTCCTGGGGTCAACCACAGGACCTGCACATGCACACAAAATACACATAAGCACACAACTTTTGTAGTAAATGTCCTTTCGTCCCCCCTATAGTATTCATTAGTTGTCTTTATGTAAAGTACAATATAAAAAGTAGATGTTGAATATGTAGGGATCAGTGATTTTTACTTCAAAATATGGTATGATATAAAACACCCATCTGATATCGTTCTGCATCAGTCCAGAGCACACACTATTGTTTATTGTAGCTAACTTTTCTTTTCTGATGTCATCCTCAACAGAGAGCAGGCCGATGGGAAACTAGGCCTCTCATACAGCAGTGAGAAGATGTGTCAGGTCACATTAGCTCCAGCAATAATGCACACTCACAGAAACACACGCACATGTGGACATGCATAAAAGGTACATGTACTATTCTCTCGTACTGTCACACACGGACACATGTGACACACAGATAAACATGTAGGAACATACACTCGGACATAACGAATATGAAACCAAGATGTATTTTCTGCCTGTTTTCTTTTTTCTAAGATGAAGCTTAGGCTCTGTTACTTTCAAACCACAGCTGTAAGCATTCATATAATCTACAACCTAACCATGTTGTATCTCTGTCAAGAACGTTATGTTAACAATTTGGTTTCTCTTTTTCTCAGCAGGGTTAAGGTGAAACTGCTCATTTCAAAGAAACTTGGTGCAAGGGTGTAGCATGGGCCAGGAACCCATTGTATTTAGGAGTGGATCTGAATCACAGGAAACATACATGTGTTATTGGACTTTTGGCAATAGCCTTGGGATAAGTTTGTGTTCTGTGAGGGCCCTTTATAGTTTATCTTATCATTTTGGACACACTTGAAAAGATGTCCTATGTTGCTCACCCAGTTTGTGGTTGTCGTCTGTTCCAGGTGAGCCAGAGAGAGATGGGTGAGGAGGGGGACCCACGCGTGTGAAGCCCTCTGCTCCACTGGGACCCGGCCCATCAGAGGAGGGGCCATGGGTGACTGAGGCAGGCCCTGACTTACGGGCAGGGATGGCTGTCAAAAAAATATACACTGACATTTATAGATAGAAAGTTGAGCAGATTTGTATTTTTATAATGTTCTGTGAACTAAAAACAATTGTGTCAAATCCTGTTGTTTTTGGAACATACATTGAAACTTCTGTTGAGTGTATTGGTTTACTCTTTTTTCAGATCTCTTTCTGTTCCACTCAGTTGCATGTCTTTACCTGGAGGCGGCAGGTAGCCATGGAAGAGAACGCTACCACAAGAAGAGCGGTCCAGTTCCTCACACAGCAGCAGGCGCCGTACTACACACACACACAAATACACACACATAACATTCCATGAGCCCCTGATGACCAGAGAAGCTTATTACTTATTATTAATACTTGTGTAATTTCTGCAAAACAAATTAAAACACTTGTAATGCTTGAAATAATGCAATGCATGATTATATTAAATAATGCGAAATTCATGGATTTTAAACATCATACTCCAAGTTATTGTTATTCATGTTAATCATAAAGTTCATGACCTATAAAATGCTGTTTTTGAGTTGAGGGCATTGTCTATGATTTAAATTCTGTGATATTTTGCAGTGTATTGTATGTAATGCTGTATATTTGATGATTTTAAGCAGGTGATCAGTTTACACAAAAGGTAACTTTCCCATTGAGGCTCAGACAAGTTACAAAGACTGAAACAGGAAGTTTAACCACAGTAGAGCACATGGAAACAACGGTAATAAGGTTTTGACCCTGGTCAGGTGGCCTTTGAAGCCAAAACAACATTTTATGTTACACAGAAAAGTTTCCCTTGTAATACATCATTACATTATTGTTGTTTACTTTTACTACAGATGTTCAAATTGCACCACAACAAGCCCAGCCGGTACACACTACCTGGTGATGTTGACATGTAGCGACCAAAAAGTTGGCCACAGAACAAACTTGATACAACACAGTAGCATTATGTTTGTGCTAAGGATAAGGCTGCTACCTTCATTTCCTCAACAAACAAAAGCTCTATAAATCAACACACCTAAAGGCGTTATCCCGTAAAACTCTGCTTCATGTCGCAGGACGCTGATGTTGACACCCCTACAGAGAAAAACACAGCAGAAGTATTAAGTGAGACTGGTTACTACTTAAACATAATGTTTTGTTGAAGTAAACATTTAGTGAAATATCTGAATATTCTGTCTTCTTACCGCAGGTCCAATTCTTTGGTTCTTAGGAAATTCAGAATTGGTGCAAAAGCTGTGGGGTCTCGGTCTATAAATATCTGTGGGTGGAGAAACATCCTTACTGACATTGAAATAATTAAAAAAGTGAATTTGTAATTAAAAAAAACATAATTTCACAATAGGAAAGGGGATTAAATGTGATGACACTATTTATTTTATTTTATATGGTCTCAAACTGTACAATTTATTAGATGATCATACACGTATAATATAAGGGTCATGCATCATATTTTTCAGCAGATAATGTCCTATCAGCTGGAAGCTTTTAGAGAATGATTATATGTTGCCCGCAGAGACTGTCCTAGTTTATTTTTCAATAAGGAGCAACAAAGGATATACTTACAGCTCCAGTTTCATCCCGAAGAGTGGATATCCTTCCACTCAGCAAACTGGAAATTACACACACACACACACACACACACACACACGTACACACGTATACATCACTTCAGGGGACATTACATTGACTTACATGCATTTCCTGGAGACTTATCCTAACCTTAACCATAACCAACACATGCCTAACCCTAACCTTCACCCTAAAATTAATGATTCCCCTCATGGGGACCTCCATTGTGTCCCCATAAGGGAGGTGAGTCCCCACACGTGACTGTGTAAACAGATGTAGGTCCCCACAAGTATAGTAATGCTAGGACACACACACACACACACACACACACACAGTACTCCAGTTAACCCTATGACCTGTCCTGTTTCACTTATTTGCACACTGACTTTTACATGTTGACTCTACTACAGATTAGTGCTGCATCAGCATGTCTGAAAGTGTGTATGAAGAATGTCTTCATATTGACTGTACACTGCAGACAGCTGGGGGCACAGAGACTGACAGGCAGGCAGACAGGTGCTCTGGCAGATAGACTGACAGACATATAGCACGACTTGGTCAGCTGTTGTCAAACTGTGAGCTCACTCCTGTGTTTGAGTTTGTTCCAATTGTGGTATTTGCCCAGCCCCTATTGGCTATTTCCCTTTAACAGTGGTTTCCCCTCACACCTAAATAACTCACTATATATAAAGCGGACCACATTTGTAATCCCCTGACATTTACAATCACCAGAATGTTGGAAGTATGAAGCAAGACAGGGAAGAGATAATGGAACATCAGTACTTAACATTAATTATATAATACAAGGTTTGTTTTATCGGTTTGCATGAGCACGCTCACTGAGCTTCGATCTATTTTTGGTGAAACTCATACATGCCATAGCAATCTTGCAGTTTAATTAGCCTACTTTCAAGGGGTTGTCTAGACATGTTACATTTTCTCAATTAAAATGTGTCAGGTTTACGCCTGCTTAAAAATATGAACAGTATGTGTTAAAAATGGACTTACTGCAGAAGTCTCTCTGTATTTAGTTTTTTCCTTCTTTATTAAACACAGCCAGATACTTCTAATAATTAATACTCTTAAACTGCACTCATGTAGCCAGTGTTTCAATTGCTTTTTTTATTATTATTTCTAACACTTCACAAAGAGTCAATTTTGTTTCATGCATCATCTGTTTTTGAAGAGAGTCCAATAAATCCACCTTGAGAAGAAAGAGTCTGGGATCCACATCAGAGTCTGTCTGGAGGTGCTGAACCTAAGATATAAAGACAGAATAGCACAATCATTACAAACACTGCGAGAAGGAAAATGTAGGGTCAGTTCACTCTTTGGCATGACAATGTTAGATGGTAATGGCATGCCAGAAAAGGAATTGCCTTGTACAGTAGCCTAAGGTCAGATTAAATGAGTGAATAGTGCATATATAATAAGGACATAACCTTAGTGCTGTATCTACTTCAGCTACAACCATGACTGCTTGACCATAAATATTGTAAATATCATCATACACGTAGGTAGACAGAGCTCAATGTCCCAATGACGACCATCATCTGTCCTGTTGATGATTACCTTGTCCCACCGACATTTAGCTGAATGATCTCTCCCATCCCAGGCGTTAAGTTGATGCCATTCGTAGCCATGATGACCGAGCCACTGGGTTGTTGTACGGGAAAGTCACTGTTTCGTTATAATTGTTACTGTCACGACGACAGCTAGCTTGCTAACACCCCTCAGCCCAGCCGATGTCCCGTCTGTCCCCAGCCTCACAACCTCTCCTTCGTCCCACCTTCCATTAAATATAAACGATCTATACGGACAGCCTCGGTATCTTGAAGCCTCCGCATAGTGGGCGAGGGGAAACAGGGGGCCTTTTTATCCAAAAGGCAGCCACACAACAATTCCTTTATTTTCCAGCGAGCTAGTTTGCATCACTGCCTTGCATGTAAATCGTGGATAACATCTTGCGCAGAATATTAGCAACGTGAAACAGCTGTACAAACCGTATACAAGTTAGGCGAGAGCGTTCACCTCTGACAACTTCCGGTTTCACCTAAACGACAGATATTGAACCCCTAGAAACTTATTTTGTTGGAAAAATGAATACTTAAAATAGGAATTCTGCATTAAATATAAGCGGTTAGTGGTTAGTGAAATCGCTTTGTCAGATATAGACACTTTACATAGATGTAACAGTAGGCCCTTAGGCTAACTGCAACCCTCAAAGAGCATTATGGACGTGAACTATCTTGGTCGCTCTTTTATCAGTTCAACATCAGACCCAAATGGACTTGAGAGCGCTTGATTTAGTAAAATAACACTTGGACGGCAACTGTACTTAGACGGGACAGAAAACGTACTATATTCACTTTTCTTCTCTCCGGGGTTTTGTAGTGCGCCAATTCAATTATATAATGGTTTAATACGTTGCGTTGCTAGAGTTAAAGCTTTAAAAAAAAGTATTATGTGGTCGACTTTACAGACTGTGATACACCTTTAAAGCATTGTTTTAATATAATAATAATAATATAGCACTACTAAAGGGAAACATTTACCCTGGTATTCAATGTAATTTCATCATTCAAACTTAATTTATTCTGCTTATGTTGGTGGTCTGGTGGGGGTAACTCTACATGGCGCTGCTCTACACCGCTGCGTTTTCTGCACGCAAACAAGCGCTCCTTAACTCCAGCCCTGCCCCTCCCACTTCAGCTCAGAGAACTTGAAACCCAACAACATATTTTATGACGAACAAGCTAGCATTTTTGTCTTATGGCATCTTTTTTTACTGCTTTTCCATCAGTATGTAATCCAAGGCTATTTTATCCAAGGTAGTTTTCTGTTCCACGGTGAGTTTTTTTAAACTTTGGGCTAGCTATTTGTTTATTTACCTTTTATTAGCATGTTAGCCGAGGGAAAAGTTAGCACATAACTGGTAGGCTGAACTTCTCCTAGCTAGCGTTGAACATTAGCATGAGCCTTCTGAAGCTAAATTAGCTACAACAGCTTGTCAGTTTTCACTAGTTAATGTTTAGTGTCCTGTAAACGCCAACTCTCTGCCTCTGACTCTAAGCTAGGTCACCAATAAACGTCCCCTCTCAGTAGGTAACGTTAGGTAGGCTAGTTGGTAAAACACTAATGTACGTTAGAAGATATCTGGTGTAAAGTAGATTTACTCAAGTACTGTACTAATGTACAATTGGTAGGTACTTTAATTGAGTATTTACATGTTCTGCTACGTTGTACTTCTACCCCACCACAATTCAGAGGTAAATATTGTACTTTTACTACACTACATATATATATATATATATATATATACCTTTAGTTACTTCGCAAATTTGGATTAATGATGTGAAATATAATCAACACTTAAATTAGGCTTTGGTTACACCTGGAGTAAATTCATTAGCTACCCTGCCGTATACAAAGTCTATTACAATAGGCTGTACTTTTACCAGCTTTGATAACATTTTAATGGGTCAATAGCTATAATCAAAATATATATATGTTATTCTGAAATGGGACAATCTGCATAATGAGTAACTTTACTTATAATATAATAATAATAATAATAGATTTAATTTGTTAGCGCTTTTACAGGTGCTCAAAGACGTTTTACATATATATATACATTATGGTACTTTAAGTATATTTGCATGCTAATAGCTCTTTACTTTGACTTGATTAATATTTTGATTGCAGGACCTATACTTGTAACACGGTATAACTACTCTCTGGTAGTTCTACTTTTACTTAAGTACAAGATCAGAGTACTTAAGGTATGATGAAATAATAATTTATTGTCAGATCAAGTCTGACCTTTGTCTTGCATCACAGCTGTACCATTTGCATCAACATCAAACAAGGACAAATATTAAGACACAATACAAGGAAAACAAACATTTAACATCACATCACAATCTCTGAAGAGAAAACATGCTCGAGACCCTCTAACTTACATTTGACCTGGGATTTAACTCTGTATTAAACGTACTTCTTCCACCTCTGAAAAATATTATTATAACGTTACTTATAGCCCAATGATTTCAAATCTAAGCATGTCATTTGTTTACAGCCCTCCCTCCTTGAGCTCTACCTCGTTTAAGCCAGGACAGAGAAGAACATGGATGTGTGACGAGCTCAAACACAGAGGAGAAAGCAAGGACGAGGCTTCCTATCATTCGCTGGGAGCTTAGGGAAGGAAAGGCTGCCAGCATTCAAGTTGTGTCATGATGTCGGAGGCCGAGGAGATGGGAGCTCCAGGCACAGAGGGAAACAAGCCAAATGTCACGACAGGACACATGCCTAGTAGTATTCAACAGGTAGAAGCATCTGTTGCTTCGCCCGTGGCCCCCATACAGCCTCACACCACCACTGCAACTGAGGATGATGATGAGAGCGAAGATGAGTCGGAAATCCTGGAGGAGAGTCCGTGTGGCCGCTGGCAGAAACGCAGAGAAGAGGTAATGGCGGTCAGGAAGCTTCACTCTGATGGTTAAAGTGGAAATGATGGACAAAGTTTGAACTGTCCGACACAGTCATTGATTCAAAAGATGACGCATCACGTTTATCTGCTATCATCAAAAGGGAATTACCAAAGTCCTGAAGCTTAGTAGTTGATTAGATCAATGGATGCAGGAATATTTTAAATGAAGATCATATCACTTTTTCAACATAAAAAGAACAACCTCCTCCGACATCATTTTCAAATTGCTATATTTTAAAATATATATATTAATTTCGCACTATAGTCAAATATCTATACATATTCAACATTATCTATTTAATAATATATTGATGTTTTCTCCTCACAAATTGGTCTTTAGTGAAGAATATTGTTACGGAGATTTCCAAAACTCAATTATACCTGGTGGGAGTTACTTTCAAGCTTTGTGTTTAGTTATAATATTCCGTATGTTTGGTACAAGCATCTCATCATCATGTCAGCTCAAACCGGAAAAGAATAGCAGACACTGTTTGCCATTCAACCGTTTCTGTGTCTTTCGTTTGCCTATATAAAGAGGTGCAGTACAGCGCTGCACCATCAGTGTCTGATTTATTAAAACAACAACCTTGTAACTGAGAAACACTTAAATGCTACATTTCAAATGTTTACAATCCATCACTAAATTCATGGCAAACCAAATTTAACATCAAGCAATAACACTAAGACGACATTAGTTGCTTTGAACTGATCTTTTTAAAAAGTTGTCCTTACAATGTAGTGAAACATGGGCTTGAGCTTCACTGAGGATCCGTGTCATTCTGACAGGGAGGCAAACTGCAGTTATTACACTCTGCGTTTTGAAATATGTGTAACTCTGTTAATATAAAACCCACACTGCTCAAACTTCCTTACTTTTCCCCAAATTGGTATATTTATTTATTTATTTATTTTGGGGTGTGGGGAATGAAGAGAAAAAAATATATGAGCATTTTATGAGCATGGGATTTTGACCCCTCATTCCTCATATAAACATATGCATAATGCTGCGCTATACTTTGCGGCCACAAGCCGTTGCCAAGCAACGCTTATTGTTTAGGTGTCCTTTGATAAGCAGGCAGTCATATAATTAACTAGAACTAGCTAGATCTGACAGATTTGGACATAGACGCGAGTGAAGTATAACCGGATGAGAGAGAGAGATCAGATCAGCTGCTGCTGACGGAGAACACGCAGCTCTGCATAATCACAGCTCCGCCGCTGTGACGGACCGTTGAGTGGAGCAAAATTAAATACACTAAGAGTTAGACCTAACACGCTTAGCTTGTTTATCTACTCTGGAACAAGCTAAACTAGTTATACATATATTTAGTCTTTACTGTCGGGTCACTTATTACAGGTTCAGCGAGCTGCACGAGACTGACGGGCTGTCGGGAGAGGGAGAGGAAAAGAGAGCACCCCGTTTATTTTCCCCATTTTATTATCCAGAGTTACTGTAAACCTTTGAATAAAGTAGGTAATCTACTATTAGTAGTTTGTGTAAATGCATTAATTATGTTGTTTTTTTCATTAATATAAAATAAATCTCACGTACCCCCTGCAGTACTGCAACGTACCCCTAGGGGTCTGCGTACCCCCATTTGAGAACCACTGCCCTAAGCTATTCTTCACTTGTCCTGTAGGTGAACCAGCGTAATGTCCCAGGGATCGATGCTGCGTACCTGGCCATGGACACAGAGGAAGGGGTCGAGGTAGTGTGGAACGAAGTCATGATCTCAGAGAGGAAGAACTTCAAGCTGCTGGAGGTGAGGCCCACTGGTACAATAAAGGTATCAAAAGGGTACAAGTATTGCTACGGTGTTGTGGGAAAGTGAGAAATCATTCATGATTACAGATGTTTAGCCTTAGTACTTCATTCACATATACAGGATCAAGAATAACGAGGTAAAACATATTCACTACAGTGTATACAAACACGTTCTTGTTGTTCTAATGACGCGGTCTGTAATGTGGAGAAACCAGTGTTATTTGAATGCACTATAACATTGATATAATATTTTAAGTATCATACATTTAGATAGTCCTTAATATACTGTTGCATTACATGGTACGTGGTAGGAATGTCTTTGACTTATCAAAGGAAGACATTCCTACCTTTTGTGAAAAGTATTTAAAAAATGCTCCCCTCTTGTCCTGCTGTTATAAGAAGGTACACACTGTCCAGGTTAACGTAACCATGTGCAGGTTAATAGTGTCATGTCTGGCTCTGTGTTGTATCGGGTTGCAGAAGCTTGAGTTAGGAAGTATTTAGCATTTTTCTTAAAGTATTTGTTGTATTGACTAATCGAATCATGTATGTTTTATTTGTATTATCACTGCTATTGTGAGTTCACTGTTGTCACCCCTTGGCTTGCTAGGAAAACTACCAGAAGGTCAAAACTGTGGAAATGTGTACTTTGTTTACATACATAGTTCTGCCAGATATACTACCATCTACCCATTGGTCAGGTCAAGTCAAAGCAGAATGTGTTTTGTTTTTTCATAGCAATATGACATATTATTATACTTCACTATATTTTGTTTTTCCTATGTTTTAGGAGAAATTGAAAGCAGTATTTGATAACCTGATCAATTTGGAACATGCTAATATCGTCAAGTTTCACAAGTACTGGGCCGACAACAAGGAGAACCGAGCCAGGGTGAGTCTCACTCTCTGACCTGACAAACCAACAATTGTCAACATATGAATGTTATTGAATCATCCTTCTGTCTTCATTTGTCAAACATTCAAAAAAGTATTTGAGAATCTTTTTTATTTGAATGATTTCTTCCGAAGCATTTCCCCCTCATTTCTTTCCTCTCTTTCAGGTGGTTTTCATTACTGAATATATGTCATCAGGAAGCTTGAAGCAGTTTCTAAAAAAGACAAAGAAGAATCATAAAGCCATGAATGAAAAGGTACAAATTGGCTGTATGTGATGTTTCCCTCATAGAATAATGGTGCATGAAAGTCAGCATATTATGTGAAAAGTGACAGACCCTGTATCAGCAATATTGATAAGGTCATCTTTCCAAAGCTAGGACCAATCTGCCAGATGGCAAGAGAGAGAGAAAGCATTTAAAAAGACATTGTGTGCAAGTTTATGCAAAGTCAAATGACATGATGTAAGTCATTGTTACTCCATATTGGAAACCAACATGTACGCGCTCTGATAAGATGTATGGTCCTACAGGCTTGGAAGAGATGGTGCACACAGATCCTGTCTGCGCTCAGGTTGGTTTCACCTTATTTTAGACATCCAGGACACATGTTTAGTATAAGAATAATGAACTCGTGTGTAGTCTGTATTTGTGAATGTTGTTTTTTCTTGACTGCAGTTACCTCCACTCATGTGACCCTCCCATCCTCCATGGCAACCTGACCTGTGACACCATCTTCATCCAACACAACGGGCTCATCAAGATCGGATCAGGTATACAGTTACGCAAGTTTCACTTGAGGGTTAGGTAGTGATGGAGTCAGATGATACTGAATTATGGATTTAAAGACTGGACATTTCAGGGAAGTTCTGTTATTACACAGTGCTAGTTTTACGAGTCTCATCAGGCTTTGTAACTTAACCATCATTGCAAATTCAGAACAACAAGTATCCTGCAAGTCAATTAGCTTCAACTAAACCAAACCATTAAGGTGCCGGTGCATTAGCTTTAATACGCCAACACATCTTGGGATCCAGTATTATGTGTCAAAAGTAATGAATACAACCCTTTTCTCATGTACCAAAAACAATTATGATACTCTAAGACATTGTAGTTTTCATTGTGAGCCATTTTGTTGCAAGCCTAGTTTTACATCTCAAGTAGACACTATTTTCAATAAGGATACCTTCTTCATGTTCTTTTGAGCTTAAATAAATAGGTAGATGTCGACAAAACCGTTGTGGAATAAACTGTTATTGTGTGTACAATGACTCCATGTCCACTTATCTCTCTGTTCTCCATCCTACTTCTTTATTTCCTTCATATGCTCTCTCCTGTCACATCTGCAGTTGCTCCAGACACCATCAACAACCTCGTGAAGACGTGTCACGAGGAACAGAAGAACTTGCACTTCTATGCCCCAGAATATGGAGGTAGACCTGACTGAAATTAAACTTTACATTTATTTCTATTTAAACTGAAATCCACATGTTTCTTACTCCTTAAGTAAACTGGATGATACGAATCATTTGATATCATTAAAGGATATAACTGCATTAAAGGACTCTTGAATACATCCATTACAAGTGTTTAGCTTCAGACAAAATGGCAGCTTAAATCAACACAGCATAATAGATGGTATTGTACAATTTCTTAGTATCATGAATACAACAGATATGTCTGAATGTTGACTGAACTCAATACGCTCAAAGGCTTTGTTCCAATAAAATAATCAAATATTGATTTATATCAGAAAAAATCTAATTCTAAGACGAAAAAAACAATATATAATATAAGAAGTGGATATCCGTACATATTTCTTCTTTCTTTTCCTTCTCTCATTGTAGCTGACGATATCACCACGGCGGTGGACATCTACTCGTTTGGCATGTGTGCCTTAGAGGTGAGATGAGACCTATGATACAATAACATAAGCCCTTTCTTACAACAATATGCTAATGTGTGTGTCTGTGTGTTTCAGATGGCGCTCTTGGAAATCCAGGGGAATGGAGAGTCCTCTTTAGGTTCTCCGGAAGCCATCAACAATGCCATACAGTTTCTGGAGGACCCACTGCAGAGGGTGAGAGAAAGAGTGGGTGTGTGTGTGTGTGTGTGTGTGTGTGTGTGTGTGTGTGTGTGTGTGTGGTGTGGTGTGTGTGTGGTGTGTGTGTGTGTGTGTGTGTGTGTGTGTGTGTGTGTGTGTGTGTGTGTGTGTGTGTGTGTGTGTGTGTGTGGTGTGTGTGTGTGTGTGTGATGTGTGCTGTGTGTGTGTGTGGTGTGTGTGTGTGTGTGTGTGTGTGTGTGTGTGTGTGTGGTGTGTGTGTGTGTGTGTGTGTGTGTGTGTGCTGTGTGTGTGTGTGTGTGTGTGTGTGTGTGTGTGTGTGTGTGTGTGTGTGTGTGGTGTGTGTGTGTGTGTGTGTGTGGTGTGTGTGTGTGTGTGTGTGTGTGGTGTGTGTGTGTGTGTGTGTGTGTGTGTGTGTGTGTGTGTGTGTGTGTCTCAATGTTTATTTGAAAGTCCCATTTGTGTATAACACAAGACGTCTAGAAGTGTGTGACCTTTATGTTTGTTTTTGTAGGAGCTAATCCAGAAGTGCCTCGAGTCTGATCCAAGTACGAGACCTACAGCCCGAGAGCTGCTGTTTAACCAAGCTCTGTTCGAAGTGCCGCTGCTAAAGCTGCTGGCGGCTCATTGCATAGTCAGCCACCACCGTGAGTCTTTAACACACACATACAGAATACACAGAACAACAGATTGAGTCATTCTGATTAGCTTTTATTAGCATGCTATGGTTAATAAGAAGACCATCCGTTGTATTTGCAATGGACAGGAGGGTTATGTGTAATGTAAAAGTAGTAGTCATAGTTTCCTTACAGCAACAAGCGGAAGTTTGGAAAGAGTGACTAACTGGGGAAGAAAGTGGAACATCCTGCAGGCTTAGGAGCCAGAAATGATTCAGGGTTGGTGAAGCCAACAAAATCATTTATAAAAAGAGTAAAAAATGTACTTTTGCAATAATAAAGGAATAAAGTGTTAGAGTACATAGGGCTGCTCGATTATGGCAAAGATCATAATCTCGATTATTTTGGTCAATAATTGATATCACGATTATCCATTTACTTTGAAAACATCCATTTATTGAAAATTAAAATGTGAACAGTATGTTTTTAACAGTTAATTACATTATTCAAACTAAATCACAGTTGGAAACTATGCAATCCAACACGTATAAACACACAAATGTAACTCAAAGTGGGTTATCCCTTCACAAGACTTGCTACCTTTCACAAATCATCAGATCAAATACTACCTGTGAAAGATGAAAGAAGTTTAGTTTTAAAGGGATGTATTTTAACAACCAGCATCACATCATTCATTCTTAAATGTTTATTATTGTCCAGACATGATTCCTGAAAATGCCCTGGAGGAGATGACCAAGAACCTGGATCCTAACCTGGTCATCGCCGAGAAGAAAGAAGGCATTCAGCTCAAGTAAGTGTCCACTATCGAGTGTCAACAGCATTCATGTCATTTTTTCATTCTGAATATGTTTGGTACAGGAACATGTCTTTTAATTGAATAGGATAAAACACAGAAAAAGAATAGGTTATTATATTAACAGTCATTGTTACTACTGGGTTTTTCTATACATAGTAAATCCTGAAATTGTAAATATAACCTATATACATTTGAGGTGTAAAGACCTTTAACTGTTGTTTGTGTTTTCTGTAGGCTTTCCCATTTTCCTGCTTTGGAGCTTGATAAATTCCTGGAGGATGTGAGGTAAGAGGCACAGGCGGAGAGCAGCAACAGCGTGAACAAGCTTAGTTACACTCAATGTATTTAGGCCCCAAAGAAAACCCCATCTGGCCACAGGGGGGCAGTATAGGACCATCTGACTAGTGTGCGTCTGCCATCATCTTTTGATGATGTCCCGCCCATCTACTTCCGACCCTTGGGACCTTATTTTGGAAAAATTATATATTGAAGTCAATGGAGAGAGAAAACGTATCTCTCGATCCCGTTTGAATTGTGCCACGAATTACACATATGATGTTTGTCAATCTTAAAAAATACTTTCCATGTCAAAAAAGGCACAGTTTGTCGTAAAACTGTTGAAATATAAGACTATGAAAAATATGCAACTAGAAAGACTACGAATCCCGGTCCCGCATGCTGGCTCTTACGGAACCGACTAACTCCCCTTGTGTGTATGCACAGCTCTCAACATGCCCAGACTTGTGGTGATTTTAACGTCGTTTAATACTTTTCGCCTCATTCTGAAAGAAAGAAGTGAAATGTGCCAACGTGTCGGCCGTCTTGGTGTGTGGTGCGAGACGGGAGATTTAGTTCATTGAGCAGTTTCACACAAAAAAGTGTAACTTCAGTTTTACGACACATTTTTTGTTTTTTGACTTGCAAAATTATCTTTTAAATTGACAAACATCATGTGTGTAATTCGTGGCACAATTCAAACGGGATCGAAAGATAATCTTTCTTTCGCCATTGACTTCAATACTTACTTTTTGTGAAATAAGGTCCCATAGAGCTCCCCCGGAAAGGGAGGGACTTCGCCTCTCTATCTGAATCCAGCACCCTACTTAAACATTCGTCATGCACTTTTCAAACTTTGGGGTTTATTTAAACATAAAAAACTTTTTCCTCATGATCTTTGGCCACTATTCATTCTGTTCTGCAAGTCTCCATCTCTGCTTCATGTTTTTCCTGCTCACATAATTGTATTTGTACTAATGTTATAATATGTATCCTTCGTTGATATGTAATCATGGCCACAGGTAGACCAAGCTTTTAAAGAATCAAGAGGAAATCCTTATTTTTTCTAATTTGTTAGTTTGGTACAACACGTTTTTCACTTTAAAAATGTTGACTATAAGGAGAGGAAACCAAAGTCTATATATTAAAGCATTTCTTAATTTCCATTATCGTTTCCATCTCCTCTTTCTCTCTCCTCTCTCATTCTCCCTTTCTCTGATGTTTTCTCCACCTCCACCTGCCTTTGTTTCTTCCTCCCTTTCTCTCTGGATCAGAAACGGTATTTATCCGATGACGGCGTTCGGGGTGCCCTCTCCTCATCAGCCTCAACAGGAGACGGTTAAATCTCCCGTTGTCGTCCCCTTGGTCAAATCCCCCACCCCTGAACCGACAGAATTGGAGACACGGCGGGTACGTACAGGAGATTATATTGCATATTACAAAAGTAAAAAAAAACACTTGCAATGGCGACACTCCTCAACGGACAATCCTGATTTCTTGTTGAGTAACCAGTTATATCAAAACTCAAATGCAAGGGAGATATTTTTTTCTGGTGATTCATTTCTAATTGATTTCTCTACTGCATTACTGATGAGCGGGAATACAAATGTGAAAAAGACATTCCTCTCTATCTATATCAATATCTCGGTAAATCTTTATTGTTCATCTTATAACAGAAAAAAGGGACCTTTTTGTCACCAGTTTTTAAGTTAACAACACAAAAGTGAATCAATTAGATGAGACTTAGAAAATGGTTAACCAGAATTTGTGTTCACTTTCACCTCAGGGCTTCAGTAGGATCAATACATTGGTATACTGTATTTCTTCTGGAGTAAACAACTGTTGTGAAATCTCAACATTAGTTGCCAACTGCTCATATGTATACTCCCTAACTTCTTCTGCAGGTCATTCAGATGCAGTGTAACGTTGAATCTGTCGAGGAGGGAGCAAGGTATCATGTAAGTCTCTGCAGTAGAATTTATAAGTTAATCTTTTATTGTTTCACTAATTAAATGTTTCAAAAATGTGTTTCCCCCATTGAGTAACAACTTGATATAATTCCAGATCCTTTTTTTCTACCATACAGAAGTAAATGACAGGGTTCTTACGGTCATTAAAAACCTGAGAAAAAAAATTCCACGCCCTGGAAAAGTTATGGAAAACAAAAATGTTCCCAAAGTTTTGGAAAAGTCATGGAAATGTAACTAAAGTTGAATCAAATATAATTTAGATTTTATCTAATCGCCAAAATAGTAATACTATAATGATAATAAATACTGTATAGTAATGAAACGTAAAATGGCATTTAACTGACGAGGTGTTTTGCTGGTGAGAGATTTTAGTTGCTTTAGCGTGTACAAGCTAGTAATTTGATTTGTTTTAGATAGGCACATGTTTCAGACCTTATTTTCCTGTTCCATGTTAAAATAAACCATTTTCAGTGGTACCGCTGAGAAAGAGTAATTGTTCTGGTCATGGAGAATTAGGTAAAGGTCATGGAGAAGTCATTGGGGAAAAAGCCTGAAATGAATAATAATAATAATGTTGTCTGTTGTCGTCCTTCTCTCTTTTTTAGCTAACATTGCTGCTGAAACTGGATGATAAACTGAATAGACATCTAAGCTGTGACATGTTATCTCGTAAGTCCACACTGACTCTTAATCATCTCTTGGTTTCAATATACAGTCACTCATTTATTTATAGCGCACCCACATCCAAAATGTCCACTTAGCTCTTTTAATGCTCACAGTCAAGTTGTATTACATCAGAACTACACTGTGAGGATTAATTGAGGTGCTCAATTGGGTGCTTAAAGGTAGGGTAGGTAAGAATGGAGAAACCAGCTCGAGTGCGCTAGAATTTGAAAATACACAACCGGAAAAAATCAGTTAATATTACAATGGCTCCTGCAATTAGACGATCATTTGATATTGTTGGAAGGCGTGTCGTGCATGAGGGAGATTAGAGGGTAGCAAAGAGGATTAGAAGCCTTTCTTTAAGTGTGTGTGTGTGTGTGTGTGTGTGTGTGTGTGTGTGTGTGTGTGTGTGTGTGTGTGGTGTGTGTGTGTGTGTGTGTGTGTGTGTGTGTGTGTGTGTGTGTGTGTGTGTGTGTGTGTGTGGTGTGTGTGTGTGTGTGTGTGTGTGTGTGTGTGTGTGTGTGTGTGTGTGTGTGTGTGTGTGTGTGTGTGTGTGTGTATAAAAGCCCTTCTGAATGTGTGTAAAATAGCAATACAAGAATGGGTACAATATTTTCCTTATGGAGTTGGAGAGGGAAGGATTCTTGTTGACGCGTGTGTGTTTTTTGGAAAGACACCTTCAAAGTAGGAAGGTTTTTATGAAGTGTGGTCATTTTTTAAATCTGAACAGTTTGTTTACAGCTTGGGTTTGGAGTTAATGCTATAATTATATTTGACTCTAGGGGATGATAAATGATGGAGTTATGTCCGTATGAATGACTTCAAGTCCACCTCACTCTCAGATTTGACCACACACAGTTTTAATATACACTTCCTCTCCATATGTGTGCACTGAGGCATGTTGTAAAGTGAGATTCCAGAGAGCCTGAAACGCGTCACAATATACAGTATGCACGACTATTTTAGGCAGGGAGACTAACTGTCGCTTATGTGTCATGAAAACCTTGCACCTCTATTTTGGACAAATGTCTTATTTATTATAATTACATTCTGGATAGTTTTTTCAGGGCAAAGTCGATTTTTGAATCCCAATAGCTGTTAAATCTGTTTAAACTTGTGACAGTAGAAATGGTTTTTTTCATGAACCAAATATTGATTGCACAATGTAATGACTACAGAAAAATGACACCATCAGAGTTGGGGTTAGTTCCTAAAACGTCTCGCTTCCACTCTGTAACTCTGCGTGCCACCTGGTATGATCTCTAGGGAACAGAAAGGCTCGGTTTACGGCTCAAAGGATTGCGCCTTTTTTCCCCCTCTAGCTATTAGCAGCTTTTCCCAGTTACAAAAGAGTGTTAATGTAAGGTCTTTACAATGACTATCCCTCCTGATGTAAACTGAGGATGGTGAAACAACCAGAATAAGTTTGGGAAACAAAACTCCTTATGTGCTCTGTTGGTGGTAGGGGATAGGCTCTGAAGAAAATGGTTTCCTGGTTGTACTTTGGACAGTGCGGGGTTGATACGTTGTTTCTTAAAACTTTAACTATAACTTGTACTTTCCTTGGCAACACATTTTGAAGGTTTTACTGAGTTATCTAAATTAATTAATTTGAAATTCAGGCTTTCCTAAATTGTTCAACTGCCATAAAGCTGACTAGAAACCCAGAAAAACACACAACTGTTGCAATGGTCAAACTAATGTTGGCAGTATGATCCAGTGTGCACACACACACTCGGGTATGGCAGGCATGTATAATGTTGCAGGAGCGCAGGGAATGCCTGGCCTGTGAGGGCTGCAGCTGACAGCTGTCACCTCCTCTGTCAAGATCATCCCATCTCTTCCCAGGCTTTCATCTCCCTGTCTCACTCACACACATTCACTCAAATGTATCTCCTCAACTTTCTCTCTCACACTCTTTCTCACTGCATGTGTATTTGTTTGCACGCTCACACATTAATACCACTGGCTCACAGTGGTATTGGTCTATTATGTGTTATTTCACATTATAGGCAGGCACACCCTGTTGTCTTAGTAAACAGTCCGTCCTGCTGATATCGGGTTATTCTTTAAAGCATGACTTATCGACACGTCAAAGTCCAAAGTAACACTCTGCAGGGTCACTAGCTAACTGAGCCACTTAGATTTCACCCGATAGGCCTTTTGCTTCACTCTCATACACTTGAATTGAACCATATTTACAACTGAAGCTTTATTTCCTCAAAACCAAACAGTAACGATGATTTTAAAGCAGACTGCAAGATGGCAAAAAGCAAGGAATCCTCTCACTCGGCTATAATAGCAATATACATAGCCCTCTATCATTTATATGTGGGTGGGTGTTTTCTTTTCTTAGTGTTGGGTGGTCCGTCTTGTCCCTGTCACATTCCTGATATAGTTGTAAATTGAAAGTGAGTTTATTAAAAATCAGTAGACCATGACAACTCCTCTGATCACTGGGCACAGGAAAGGAACGTCTCAATTTGGGAGGTAACTAAAATACAATAAAAATACCCCAAACAGGTCAGGGAATGAATAGAAGGTCATACAAGTTACGTTTCAGAAGAAAGTAAACGTTACATTTTAATGTCAGGAATATCAGCTCAGGTTTTTTCTGAATGTATTTTCCCAATGTTTTAGAAAACAGCATATGCTTTCATATTTTGTGCATTTATTTAAACATGAATTATAGTTCAACAAAGAGTAGTTAGTTCATATGGATGCTGAGGCGAACAACACTATCAGTGCATAATGTATTTTAAATTCCTGTCATAATACACATTTGATGAGTTACAGTTAAATGGGATTAATACAGCGCTTATTTGGAAACTTCTGACACCTTTGAAGATATTATGCCTTTTACATCTATGAGCCATATCAACTCCAAAATGTAGGAAAGGAGAAGGGGTGCCAGTCCATGCAGTGGGTTAAGTCTTTATTAGCAAAGCTTAAGAGAAATATTAAAACATGTTTTAACAGATCTTACACTAATGAAGACGATGCTGGTTGAAACATGTCGACTCTTCATTTTCCTGCCAGATGAGTCCCATTCTCCTTTTATCTTTATTGGATATCCCTCAATTTCTGCTTTACCAGATATACACAGAAATAAAAATGGTACCATCAAACACCGTGGCTTCAGAAAGGGCTGCTGTTTGAGAGTGGGATGTGGATTTCAAAGCAGTATCTTGACCATATCTTCTGAATGTGTTATTTACGCTTAGTCTGCCTTTTTGAGTAAGAGTGTGTGTGTGTTATTATATTTGCATAATTCAAAGAGATACATTGTGTGACGGGTAGAGATGAGGATGAAAAAGGGATGTTACATGCCCATGGACTGCTGTTAACTGTGCTGCTGTGTGTTTCAGATGAAAATGTTCAGGAGATGGCTGAAGAGTTGGTGCAGCTGGGCTTAATCAGTGAGGTGGGTCTTTAGTTCGAGAGAGATTTGCAATCAATGTGTGTGAGTCTCTGTGTGTTTGCTGTTGAAGAGCTGCAGGCAAGCGTGTGTGGGTGAGCGTGCTATTTCTGTACCAAACTGTGAATTCTGCAGATTGTATAAGGCCATGTGACTCCTACGTACGGTGCCCTCTAACACAAACACCTTCTCCTCTAAGAGCTTACAGCTACATACGCACTCCTGTCCTACCCACGTATATGTTATATAGTCACTTCATCACTCTGTCTGAGAGAGGATATGTAGGTATTTTGTCTTAATGACTCTCTTAACGGTTTTCTCCGATATTTTTATTTGATGCCTCATTTGTTCGACCAACTTGCATATTTGTAACTGTCTTTGCTGTTATGATTACCATAGCTCTATTTTCTAACATATCGGTGTACGTGTTATTTGTAATATCCTGGGGTGTTGAACATGTTTGTGTTCTCTTTACAGGTGGACCAAAACAAAATAGCCTCCCTACTAGAAGAATCCTTCAGCCAAGCTCTTCAATAGCAACGATTTCCTCCTTGAAATACCTGTCCCCTCATTAGTACACTCTCTTAACCCTGTTACATCTTCTGTTTGGTTACTCAACATGGTGATTATATTTAGTGGGGTTTTTGTATTTTGTTCTTCTAAGCCTTAGGTGAAAATGTGACCAAAAGGGTGGGTTCTCTTCCTCTGCATCAGGGAATCAAACCTCCCCAAAGCACAGAAAACCTTTAACATACTGTCAAGCTAATTTCAGAGTCCAGTTTACTCCAACGAAGCTCCCTGGACTGATATCACATTTTAGCTGTAAAAGTTAAGAACCATTGAAATCTACATGAGAGGATTTATTTTGAATGTGTTAGCTTTTACGTTGGCTGTTAAATGTTAACCTCGTGAATGCTGCAAAAGACACTTCATCACACCAGTGCTGACTAGATTACTTACAGCTTTAAAGTTAAAACCACTTTCTCCAAGCCGCAGATGTATTTTATTGTGAGGTGTTTACATAACGAATTGCCTGTTTGTGTTAGGATGAGACGGGCTAAAACGCCATCAAGTCTAATTTAAATATTCACGAGTCACTCCACCTTTCACTACTGTTGTACTTATAAACTTTAATGATCTCAAACATATAGCACCCCTAACAAGCCAAGCTGTTCTTCCCCCTCATTTCATGTGAATCCCCCTCTCATTTTGTTTTGCCTTATGATTTATGAACATTCCCAGCTCTTTGATTTTTGTGTTGTGTTTTTTTTACCAACATGTCACCTATCAGGTTAAATATATATAAGAGTTTGAAAACTGGATGTGCAGAGATGCAACTTTTTCAGATAACTTAATAATTGACCTATACCCATGATAAATATTTGAAAAGCCTTTGATACAGAACATATTGTGTGTGCACAGCTGGATATTACATTTTGGGTGGGCATCATGATGCCAGGTCTCTGGATGATGGTTACTTTGAGGTACTGTGAACTCAGTGTTACTGAATTTTCCGTTTGTGTGTTTGTTTTTATATTTTTGCTCTACTGTTTGCCTGGGCCTACGCACATGCCTTAAAGTCCTCTTTTCTCTGTTTGTTTTTATTATTTTATTCATTATTTTACCATTTGCTGCTTGTTGGGTTCACACATGCTCCTCTGCCTGTAAAATTCATTCATGTGAGACTTGTGTACTGAACTCGGCTGCCATATGCTGTAAAAAAGAGGACCTAGCCTTTTCCTGATACATCTATGTGAGAGCGTCAAGATTTATTTATGTTACAGACACTGTATAGCATGTCTTTTTCTTATTTCTTTTTGTTTACTGTGATTAACACAGAGACCACATTGATGAGAGTCTGAGCCAATATACACTTCTATTGCTTGATTGATTTCATTTGATCACCATTTGGTTAAACTGGGACTTAGAGGGTTGATTTTCCTTCACAGAGTGCAGAGGCACCTACACTTGAATACAAAAGGTTACATCTTGCATGTCATGTTGAGACTTGTATTGGGATCAGGGAGTTGCCTGTGGCCTTTGGTGACATTTTGGCTCAGAACTCTTTGTGGTCTACAGGTACTTTAGTGTCTCAAAGCCCCTACAATGCAGGACCTTAAACAGCAGTAAGAATGCACATAAACAATTACTTTCTCAGTATGTATTAAAAAAAACAGAAACGATACCATTAGATGCAAAAACTTACAATTGAGAATACATTTGACCAATTGAATTGAATGCTTCTGTATTAGCTTTCAATCGGAGCTTACTTCTGTTGCTGAGATATATTGTTTAAGTAGTCACTTCACCAATTAGATCGTATTAATCCATTGATCTCCACTCAAATCTTTCTGTTTAAAAAAAATGTATTTTCCAAAAAAAAAAATTGTTCTCCAATCTGCATTTTTACTAAACAAACGTGCATTGTTTACTTTAGTTGTTCCTCTAAATGAATGTGTATCTGTGAACCTCTAAGATTGTATATTCCAAAGATATGTTTTAAAGTCAGCCAGTAGAATGTAAATGCATCGCTTCTTTTACAGAGAAGTGATCAAAACCAACCAATGTGATCACCAGACCAGCTTTATAAATCTCTTCCTCCACCTCTCTCTCTCTTGCTGTCTTTCCCACCCAAATGAATGGTGGTGTTGAAACTGGTTATTAAATAATCGTACAGGGTGGGCAGCTTTAGCCTGTCACTCAAGGATGTGAGCATATTTGTATATCCTTCTATTTTGTATATGACATAAGCGTCAGTAAATGTGTTTGTGTCTTTTCTGAGATGTGTATCCTGACAATATCTGTTCTTTCAAATAAATGTGTGAAATGCTCAACGTTGATGTTTTTAGATCCAAAAGACAGATTTACTGATTTCAGTATCAGTGTTATGATTGCTTGTGACGATTTATAGTGGTGGGATGTAATTATGTACTTTACTCTGTAGTATTCCTTACTTAATTACACTTTTTGCTAGATTATAATTCTACTCCACTACATTTCAAAGGCAAATATTGTCGTTTTTAATCCATTTGTCTGACAGCTTCAGTTTCTGTATTAGCTTTCAGTCAAAGCGTACTTCTGTTGCTGAGATATATTTGTAAATAGTCACTTCACCAATTAGATCATATCAATCCATTGATTTCCACTCAAATGCTTCTGTTTTTGTATTTGGGCTAAAATTGTTCTCCTATCTGCATTTTCCCAATGTATTTACAAATTACGGTTTTGCATCCACTTTTTCCAAAAAAAGCACATACTAACATATGAGTTGAATTGAACTTTGAAAATACAAATATTTGTTAAAAAATAAAGCGTTCTTTTTTGCGGAAAAAATCTCCTTTTTAATCTAATTTAACTCCCGTATTTCTATAGTTTCTATAGCCTTTACAACTTTAACTTAAGGTGAATATCTGAATAGTTGCTCCTCCATTGTTTGTGAAATGCCAGAATTAAGATGCTCGAGGTAAATGATATGCCTGTTGCGCCCCTCAGCGTCCAGCCCGCCGCAGGTAATTCACAGGTGAGTCCTGACGTCATACAGGAAGTGGACAGAGGCACCGTTGAGTTTCTGCTTCTGTGTTGTCGAGCAATTGTTTTTGCATGAATATAACGGTCATTATATTTTTCAAAGGGAAAGGTCTGACACAACGGAGAGATGTGCACTTTTGGTGAGTGTTTCTATCGTGATTCCTACTTAGAAATCTCGCTTTTAACGTCATTAAGCCTGTCTGTCCGTCGCTGTATTTTCCCTCCACGGTGCACTGACCGCAGGGCCTGCAGGGAGGGAGGAGAATGGTTTCGATGTTCTAACTGCACATGTAACGTGTTGGTGCGCGTATAATAATAATTGCTTTGGTTTATACTTCGAGGAAATGAGCTGTTATCAGTCAAAAAGAAAGAGGATAATAATTAAAAAGTTTTAAAAATATCCCGTAGGCCCATGCCCTGACTGCTTCTTCACATCTCTGTGACTCACAAGGAGTAGCTCACAGTCAGTGTGAGCCTTTCTATGCAAATGCATGTCCATCTCTGAGCAGGTGTAGCCTACTTGTTTCAGGCAAAACGAACAACAGTTTAAGAATAAGGTCTTGAGTTGATGCAAGTGTTAAGTCTGTGATGTTTAATGTTTGAAAGCATAAAGCCGTTTCACAGGCAAATCATGTTGCTTTTTTGTCTAATAGTTCAATTTTATGAAGTCCTTTTGATGATGTTGTGACGACCCCTATATTACTATACTATATTATTCTTACCTCTCGTCTCGCCTCCCTGCTTTCTGTTACAACCCGCAACAAAAAGCAGGGAGACGAGAGGTAAGAATAATATAGTTTATTTGTTTAAACACAACAAACTAAAACACCAGCATCAGGTCCCCGAAGCTGGCTCAGAGAGAGTGCCCAGAGGAGTTCTCCTTTATCCCGCTTCATCAGGTGTAGCTCAGGTAGGCGTCCGCCCACAGGTGCGGCTCATCAGCACCTGAACCTGCGAACACCCACAAACCATACACACACAAACAGACGGCACCCCACGTGGTGTGGAGGGGTCGTCACAATGTTGATAAAGATGCATGCTTGTACAAATGTGCATTTCATTTATGTTGGCACATAAATATATGATTAAAAATACAAAATGTACATTGTCCTTTTTTTATATCAAAGGCAAAATGTATATTTTTGTTCAGGATTTTATTAAAAATGAATGGTGTTTGAAATATATTATCATTAGACTTTTTAAGATATCAAATATTTAAAATCATTATCAGTACCATAGTTTATACATGTCTATACAGAGAATGAACCCTGTGAACTCAAACTCTTCCTCAGAGGTTGTTTTCAAGCTGCATGCTAATATGAATCTATATCTCATAATAATTAGAGGTATTGTATTGCTTATATTTCTGTCATCCAGATATGGAGAAAGGGCCAAGGAGGCTGATGAAGAAGGGATTAACTCTCATCCTGGTCGGCCATATTAACTTCATTCTTGGAGCTATTGTTCATGGCAATGTCCTCCGCCACATTTCCAAACCAGACAACCACATCAGCACCGAATACACTGTCGCCAACATCATCTCCGTCACCTCTGGCCTGCTGGTAAGTCCTTATTTAAGCCGCTCATCCTTTGTTTCAACGTCAAATCTGCAGCGAGGCTTAAGGTTTGTAGAACCTTTAAAAGCAAAGCAATCCTGATCAGATGTTTTTTTACCATGAATTTGGTCAGTTATGAAAAACTGTTGAATTCATCCCAGTGTCTTCCTGTGCTCTCTGCATCAGAATAACACATTCACCTGCAGTAAACCTCAAAGTGATTTGCACTGTTAGCTCTTTACAGTTTTGGGTACTTTTCTCGGCAATCAAGACTGAACTTGCCTGTTTTTAAAGGAGCTGGTGTTTCAAACCAGTTACTCATTGCCCCAAGGCAGATTTCATCAAAATGAGGTATACGGTAAACTGTCAGATCTTTATGATTAGACGGTGTTAATGTCCAATTTCTTTGAAATGTACTCAATACTATCATGTACTCATTGGGGTATTACATGTTTTACAGGTAGTACACACATGGCAATAAAAACAAGTAACAACATATTTTACCAGCACTGTTTTCCCTCTGTAATCTCTAATTTACTGTCATTTATAAGACTCATTTATTTCCATTTGTTTGAAGTCTTCTTAGCCTTGCTCCTAAATGAAGAATGCAGCCTCATATCTTCGGTGCCAGGATTATAATTTGTGGCACATAATTTAATAAACCCTACTCTAAGGCTGAAACAATCATTTTGTTATTTGAATCTTCCAGAGCATTGCCGCTGGGATTATTGCCATTGTGGTGTCAAGGAATCTTCATGTGTTAAAACTGGTAAGAATTTAATTAGTTTTCAACTGCTGATGTTATCACTCCAATCATTCATCCTGTGTTTGCTCAATAGTCACCGCCCGGTCTGTTTTCGTATGATTTTCTCTCCAGCAAATAGGGCTTCTAATTACATCATTCCTGAACGCCCTGCTGTCGGCAGCATGCTGCACGGGGCTCCTATTGGCTATCAGCATCACTGTGGCCAGCAATGGTGCAGGTTTGATGAAGGGATGCAACGACACAGAGGTGCCCATCAACGCTCGGTCCCCTGTCAGTGCCCGGTGTCCGTTCGATACAACCAGAATCTATGTGAGTCTAAACATTCCTCTGACATTTCCACATCACTCTCCAGCTCTTTTTCTCTTTGTCTAACTGCTGCAACTTTTGAGGGGTAAAATTGAAACGAAGCATCACAGAAGAAATATCAACATCAGAATCAGAAAGGCTTTTATTATCCCTGGGGATAGTTGTATTTCATAACAGTTTCTCCATTTTCGAATAACATTTATAAAAAATATGCTTAGAGATGTTTAACTGAAAATGTGCACACAAATTATAACCACAATAAGTATATAAAATATGTAATTTACATTTATATTCAGTAGTGTATTAATAATAATTAATGCTAGATTGATACTAGTAATGTAAAGTGTAAATAAAGCCAAACTGATGTGAGTGTTGCACAGTTGAATAAATAATGCAGATTTATTTCATACATTGTCCTCCACGTTCCGGTCTCTTCCGGTCTCTCAGGACACCACCCTGGCGATGTGGATCCCGTGTGCTTTCTTGGCGGCATTTGAGGCTGGCCTGTCTGTGTGGTGCTTCATCATTGGATTGGCCCTCAGAGGGCTGGTCCCTTGTGGGAAAAGCTACATCAAAGAGCAGGTGTGTGGGGGGTGTAACTCAGGTGTGTGTATGTCTGAATCTCTGTCTGACTCAGATGTGCACTCGGTCCATCTCAAACACGCACACAATTGATTCACATAATTAAAAGAACATGCAAGCCCACTGGCTCACGTTAACACAGACTTTACACAACCCTTATCCTTACTTTCTTTTCTTCCAGTCTGAGCAAGGAGCTCCCCACAGCCAACGCCTGATTGGAAAGCGCTTGAACCCTGATGCCTGACTTAACAAAAAGCAGGAAGGACCCCACTCCGTGTAAACAAGCACAGCCAAATCCCAAAAGGCCTTGCTGCACCTGTATTGAGGTCAGAAAATGTTGCCCTACAGTCAGCTGGGTGAGTGTCACTATCGAACAGAATAGGAATCAGATTTAAGAAACTGTTCTTTGCCCTGCAGTATCATACAGCCCCATACCCCGACTCACGGATGGGTAACCAACTGTATTTGTTTTCAGTTATAAACCAAACTTATATTATATGTTAAGCTGTGAGCGGAATACAGTTCCTGATGGAACCCATACATGGTACATCAACAACACATTCAAAGTAAAACCTTGCACAATGTACATTTCATCAGCAGCCGGGTGCAGATCCTTTTGTGCAGATAATGGGATTAGGTTTGGTGTGTGGGAGCCTAAATATATAAATGAAGTCTTATCCGTATCCAGCCATGACTGTTGAGTTTTAATGGTCCAAATATGCAATGTCTTTCTATATGAAGAAACCTCGGTTTATGAAGAAAATGTTTATATCTTGCAAATATATTTTAGATTAATTTAGGAATATTTTAGCTTTTTATTCATTCAAATGTTTAGCCAAATGTATTGTATTGCTTTTTTCAATGCTAATGTTTTTTTTATTTTACCATTTCTACACAATACACTCCATTGCATTAGAGATGCAGTCCACAAATCCTATTGCTCAATATTTTCTTATAAACACGTTTCATTTCAACAAATAATGATGGTAAATTCTAGCTGTTGAATTGGTACATGATGATGTGAAATTAAATTATCAAAATGTTTTGTTGTGTTTGCTATAGAAAATGATTATAATTGTATGCAGATATCGTTTTTGGCTTAAATTGAAATGTCATATGATAAATTGCATATTTAACAGTTGTTTCTTTAAGTAGATGATTTGAAATACAACTGCAGTTATTGACATATTCATTTGAGTTTCCACTAAGGCTTTATGTTGCAGGCAAAGCATTGACTATAGTTGAACACGCCACATTTCATGTTTTTTTACATTGTCATCACTTAAAAAATATTTTTTGTTCTACTGGACACAGGTTTTTAGTTACCCTCGTCGCTTAAAGTTCAGATTGCTAAAATGCAGTGCCATGTGGAAATTAAAAGGAAAAAAACTGCATTTCTACAAAGCTATGTGGATTGAGTGCATTAAGTGAATATATACTACATTCACAAATGCACTAAATCCACATAGCTATAGTATACTGTGGTTAAATGCCAAGTGGGGTCATGTTAAGAGTTTAAACCAGTATGTGGGCCAGCAGCCTTAACTGGCACAGACCCCCCACAACTCAACGCCAAAGAAGATCAGATCAGTGGTGAAACGGTTAATCTAATGCCATGCTCAATTGTGTGGAAGGGAATCATAGCACGCAATACTAATCCTCAGGCTGTCAGGGATAAATATTGACATAGCACTGACTGATACAATGACAACAAATCTGTTTGGCCATTTCCTGTGAAGTTATTGATCTTCCATATATGAGGTTTGTGTGGAATGCAGTCCATTTATAAATGTACCACAATTAATAGTTAATTCCTAATAATTGACTCGTAGCAAATCACTAATTCATACAACTTACATTTTTGGTGATACAAATAAACTTGTGTTTTTTTCTTTAAATGTATTTACTTGAAAACCTACATACAGTTTTAAAACATAGTGAGTTGATTTAATGGAATAAAGTACAATAACCAGACTAAATGAATAATAAAAACAATTAACAAACTTTAAATTTAGGCTCCTGAAACAACTTGAGCAGGACAGCCCATTAGGACAAAATCAGTTTCATGACTGATGTGTTTCCCTCTTTCAGCTGTAAACTAATGTGTGTGAAAGGTTATGAATCTGTTGCATGATTGTTAAGTTCGAACACATTTGGATGTACTGTTCATTTCATTGCTTGCTTTAGGTTATTTCTAGAATTTTATGTTTAATTTGTAATAAAGATGTTTTGTAAATGTTACCTTTTTAGATATTTGTGTGCTTTTACTTTTGCCTGTCCATCATATATCTCTGCAGCCTTTGAGTTATCTAGCACAAGCTGTGTTTTCTTCCCTTGGGCATTGAAATGTGAAAGTGCACCCGTAGAATGTAAAATATCAAATAAAGGTTGATTGAATATTAACATAAATTTAAAAAAAACTGCATGTCGCCCAGAGAGAAATCAATGATTATTCTTTTTCAATAGTTTGTTTTTAAACACTTTTCTGAAACCCTTGTATTTACCATGCTATAACAGAGCTGCAAATCCAGGACCCAAAACATGGACACACAGTTTTCCTTCAACATTTTGTGTTCCACTTGTTAAGACATCTAATGATAATCAAAAGCATGTCTTATTTATGGTGCATCTGCCCTTTTTATAATAAAATACACAGCTTCTCGCCAACAAAATGCTATTTACCATGTCTAGTCTATCGCTATTGTCAGTCGGCCATATTTATACAGTAAGCCTGCAGCATGCAACGTCCAGTAGGACCAATTTGTTCATGTCTCCCTGCGCGGGCACGATGAATCCGCGGCCACGATATGTCTGCTGCACGCTGCTGCAGGCAACCAGCTGCAAACAGCGGAGCAGCGGAGTACTGCAGAGAGAGGAGCAGCGCCGAACAGCTCGTTATTCTCCACACAAGGTAAAGCTTTTATAATTGTACTATTACACAGGAACTATATTTCACGTTTTGCTTAATTCCTGTCGGCAAGCCAGACATACTTCGACTATAATGCTCTCAAGGAATAATGTGCGCAGAGCAGCGCGCGGCGGCTGAAGACACTGCGGTGACAAACACACACTAACCTAAGATTGATAAGCCGTCACCGTGTGTGCCTCAACACAGCGAAGATGCCTGTATGATATTTTTAAAGGTGTGTGCTTTCTAGAACTAGCTATGCTCTCCCAAAAATACAGATACCGTTTAGGGCTGTGACCTGTAACGTTACCGCATCTTCCAGAGGTGTTTAGTGTAATTTAACATGATCAATTTAACGCTAGCTATCAGTGCTTGGGTTTACGCAAATTAGATCGTTTAACGGTCGACTCAGAACAGTTTCTCGCAGTTATGAATTAAAACTCAATTAATGGATACGTTTATTTGCTGTTTAATTTCAAAGGCATACTACCGAAGCTTATTATCTCAAAGTTTTCTGGGTAGTCAACCATAAAGACACCGGTTCTCAGAGTGTGAAACATCGCAGGGAAACGCTACTGTTGCCCGGCCAACCTCACACAAGCATGAGTGTGTGATCCTCCGCAGGTGTAACGTTAACACTTTTCTTGCTTTGAACGTGTTTTCTGCACTGCAGTCTGCAACATGAACTGCGTATGACCCCGCTGACTCAACACATAATAACAATTTAACATTGCAACAACACTGTTTATAAGAAATGGCCACCTGCCTACTACCCTGTAGATCTTGTGTTTTTTATTCCTAATTTGTATTAAGGGTGTGGCTGATCAGAAACAATACCAGATACAGAACAACTTTACTCTAAGCCCACTCTGTTTGTTTGACCCTTTCTTCTTTGTATGTTTAAACCTGCAGGACCTGCTTGATGTATCCACTTCAGTGAATGTGAAAGATGAGATTTGGAGACTTCCAGGTAGTCGGATGAGATCATTTGGAGGATGATTACACGTTGTGGCCTCACCTTCAGATGTTCCTTTGAAACGTCACTGGAAACAGAGTGAGGAGACACAAACAGAAGAAGAAAGAGACGCCCAGTAGCCCAGAGGCGACCCCAGCAGACGGCTGATGGTGGATTTATTATTTCGGCGACATGCTTTCAGTTTAAGGATGGAACAGGGGATTACCAGGAGGACAGGCAAATCCATAACATGTCTTTTTTAAATGAGGAACAATTCAGATGGCGCATTCGGGGATGTTAGATGAAAAGCAAATATTGCAATGAATGGTAAATTCAATGATTCACACAAAGAGCCGCTCTAATCATGGCAAACAGATGAATTGGGACTCCATATACAGCGTGTACATGCCTTGAGGATTTCATGCTTACCTCCACCACTGACACTCAAAGTGGATTCAATTGCTTCTAATGTTAAGAAGCTTTAAAAACAATTCTTCACGTCTTCTTGGTTATCTCAATGCTGTCTGGGTGATGATGAATTCATCAAACTAAGCCACTGTGGAGAAATGTCTAACGCTAAGATGCAATCACTTGTTGGAAGACGATGTACGAAAGACTGGTTTTCAAAGACTACAACAATGTACTGCAGACAAAGAGTCTGTTTTTCTGTCCTCCTCATCCCTATCCTCCTAATCCTCTTCTCCCTGGTTACACCCGCTGTGTCCATTCATCTGGAGTCCATGGAGAGCCACAGCGAGTTTAGCTGTGAGCCCATCAGACTGAGAATGTGCCAGGATCTGCCTTACAACACCACCTTCATGCCCAATCTACTGAACCACTACGACCAGCAAACGGCTGCACTGGCCATGGAGGTAGGTTGTTTTACTCGTCATTCAGTGGGAGCGTGCTTTGTGTCCGGGTGCCTCTGCCCATGGGGAAATGTGATCATTGCGGCCGTGAATGAGAGAGGGATTATTTGTGGTAAAAATTGTGCATTTTAAAACACTGTACTGTATTGTGTAACATCATCAAGGAATCAAACAGTAAGTCCCCACCTACAAAACATGCACACGTCTTTGTCTTGGTGACATGGTGCAGAAAATGTACACAACTACAAAGCGACAGTCTGCAGTTTCACATTGTGGTGTCAGGCACCTGCTGAGGACAAAAGGACGTTGCATACAGTGCAAAGAAACTGCAAGAGAAAAGGGGCACAGATATGCTTATATTTGTGAGGTCAAAATACATGACATACTTATTAACATAGCCTACATTTGTTTGGCAATCCTCTGCTTAATCAAGGCAATATTGTAAGTTTACCCCTGTACTAATAATTATACTCAATTTAAAGATTTGCTTCAATCAACCAGAAAATCATCAATATCCTTTATCCTCAGGGTACACAGTGATGGTTTGCACAGAAACAATGGAGAGGCCTTGTTTGACACTGCGAGAAAAACAGGTTCCTTGCCCAATATAATCTGCAGGCTATAGTGGAACAAATTGGATACACAGAGCTGCACGTGGAATAAAGCGTCTTTCACACAGGCATGGAATATCAAAGAGTGGAAGCATTGAGCAAAGGTGATAGTCGATCTGCGCTCCTCATATTACAGCTCTATCCTCTCTACATGTTACTGTTCCTGGTAAACTTAGGTGATGTACTCACTCAGGCACTCATGATCTTACTGGAAAGTTAACAGTAGCTGACATATGAGCAGCAACAGTGGGAGACATTTGAACAGAAAGCCATTAGGTGATTTTGTGATTGATACTTCTAAAGAAATATTTTTCTGTTAGGGCATAATTAGTTTTAAGCAAAAAAGGGAAGAAGGTGCTATGTTACTCCATGTCTGAGTGCAATAGTAGGCACAGACCATCCATCTATATCATGTTACCTCTTTTTCCTTCTCCTTTGTTACACCCCAGGGAGGCAGTTGGAGCGCAGAGCAAGGTGTTGCTCAATACCTAAACCATAATTACATGTCTGCAGCAAGTATTTGTTCCTAACAAATGTTTATGCCACTGTATTTGGCATTGGACTGTAAAACTACGTAGTTATTTCCTAACGATAAAATAAAGATAATTTCTTTTTTTTTTAAAAAGATCAAATCTATGTCGATAGGGCCTGTCTCTTTTAGTGGGAGAGTCGGATTGAGTTGTTTTAATCTCTTGTTTATCAATTATTTGTGTAAGTCTCACTACACATGCTCAGTGGTATCTTTCCACCCATGTTATGACTGCCATGTAAAGACTGTGGTTTGTGCTTTGGAGAACAGGAAAGGATAGCAGATACAGTGAGTTGAATGAAATCTGCCTCCAGCTGTTGGCATATTAAATTACCCCCTGTTGAAAAGCAGATGAATTCGGACATGACTAATGTTGGCTGAGCATGATGTGTGTTTATACACGGGGCTTATTTTTATGTTTAGTTGATGTTTAGTTAATATTTGGTCATGTCAAAACCAGATAAATGTCAGCCATTTGTGTCCACCACACGCTGACAGTGTACAAAATACTCAATGCTGCTCTCTAAATCTTTAATCACAGAAGGGTTTTTATAACCTCTCCTCGTGTCAAAAAATGAGGTTCAGGCGACTCACAGGATCACTGCTGTCTGACGCTGCTTTTGTCCCTTCAAAAATGATAAGAATTGAAAAAAACGAAATGCACTGACAGCTATGCATTTTCGTTTGAATTGATGATGACACGTCTTAAGTCGTAGGATTCACTTGGTAGATTAGGGGCGTGCAAATGTTCAAATCGTGGCAATTCCTCAGTGTCATGTCAAAACACGCTGTGTCAGGGATTGTAAGAAGCATCTGTTGTTGAACTTGATTTGACCCAAATGAAGGAGCCAAGTAACTGACACCGTCAGTCCCAGCAGTCATGGAAGAGACAGCTTTCTGAAGATGGTGGAGTAGCAACACGAGCCCGTTTAGTTTCCTGCTCTGGTTTGCTTTGACCAGACATGGTAGTCCTGGTGGGATTCCTGGAGGAAATGTAATAATAATATCTCTCATGGGACAGGGGCTGAATAATACCTACGTGTGTGTGTGTGTTGACAGATCGGTACGTTAATGTGCAGGTATGAGATTGTGAAAATGTAACTGCATGAAAACGTTTTAAAGCAAAGATACCACATTTAAAACAAATCTTTAATTACTTTAGCGAATAGACAACCACTACAAAGTAATGATAGTATTCTTTTACTTTCAGATTAAGAGGAATTGTCATTTTGAAATTATAATCAATCAACAGGAAATGTGTCTTACAAATCATATAACAGCCATGTCACATGTTTTTAAGAAACCCTAACTGAGCAGGTGAAATGATTGCACCTTTTATTGTTATAGCAGTATCAGTTGAACTTTCATAAAGCAGTAGCTGAGGTCCAGAGCAGCTGCACATCAGCACAGCTGGTCTAACATCTGGATGTTCTTTATCAGCAAATGAAACCTCATTTTTTGGTTTTCTCTGATGTGTTGAACCGGATTAAGGTTTGGTGAAATACAAATAAATGTGAAGAGATTGTGTCTGACCATTCATTCTTAACCACTTTGGACTATGACAATAAACAACTGCTGCCAAATCAGCCTGGCGTATTTCAGATGCCTTAAGGAAACTGGATCCATTGTCAGCAGCTGTTGTAGTCTCTTTTTGGGGTCATGTATCGCATGGAGAATTTTCTTGTCTGCCTCAGATGCAAAGTTTTCGTGTCTTGACCCTGGCAAGCTGTCTTGCTACTTTTATATTTGTTGTGAGATGCCTTCAAGTCATTGGCTGAGATATATCCAAGCCCTGGATTTAACATTTTCACAAGGCACTCTATTTTGAATAGTGTGGAGATTTGTTCTCAGTGAGTCCCCAGTTTTGGCTGACATTTAAAACACTGTCTTTTCTCTTTTTTCCTTTTTGAAGTACCAAGCCAAAAATTTATTATCCCAGAATGTGTGTGCACGATTAACATACTAGGCCTCATTTATTCAGTGTTTGAGTGACAGGCTCAAGCCACAGAGCAGTATTTTTCCTATGTGTAATTGCTGAGCCTAGCTGAGGGTTAACTGTACTCTACTACTTCATGTGTGTGTGAGAATATGAGTGACGGGGAGGTCATCGGTGCCAGCTGTCATCTCTCACTAGTGCTAACTAGCTGCTAATCTCTCTCTTAGTCCTACAATGAAGTCATTGATTCCCACAGACCAACCGCCACCCCATCTGCCACAATAGTCAATTAAACCCGAGGGAAAAGGGTGAGAGAGACTGAAACATAAGAGGGGAAGTGGAAGAAAAGGGAGATGAAATTAGAATGGGAGATTGTGTAGTGAAGTGATTTCTTCAGCAATATGTTTGTGTGTTCCTCCCCGCGTGCTTGTTCGTCTTCATGTCACGTAGGAATATAGACTATACTTTCCATCTGCCACTGCATGTTATGGTTCCCAGAGGATGTGCTGCAGGTTGTGACATTATTTGAGCTGTGTATGTTAGACACAGAGATTTAGAGATTACATCATTGGCGTTTTGTGTCGGTGCTATGAGACAACAACTGATCACATTGCAAGAACCTTATGTTGAGATCCTTTCAAAACTGAAGAATATATTCACTACATATTCGACACGTTAGGCTAAGTCATCCGTTTTCATAGAACCATACTTAACATATATGTTAAAGGTTCACATTCATAAAAATAAAATGGCAGCTTTTTTGTGCATGGAAGTACTGGTGCAGTTACAGACAAAGATAGCAGAAAAGAGGGGATGTATTTATGGGTGCAGTGTGCCAAAACTCAAGAGAGTTATGAGATAGAGAACATTTTATCATGCCCATTATAGTCCGTTGTGAAATATTTAAATAAATAGGCCCGGATCGTGCAAGAGATGCGTGCCTGAGGCCTGAGGAACCCAGATGTCTGCTTGGCCGGGGACTTTCCCCTCGAGTTCATGGGAACATATGTGGCTACTGCACTGGAGTTTCATTTTAGTGGGATAGAAGGCATTCTCAACTTCATGCTTTATTCGAATAATCCTTCCTGACTGAAAGACGGTTAATTAATTGTTATTCAATCTCAACTCTTAGGCAATTATTGAGACTCTGGTTTGTAATGGTCAATAAAACTCGTCAACAGAATGGTAGCCTAATCTGTGCTGACAATAGCTCATTGAGTTTGTCCGGACAATTCCAGCACAATCTTTTGTCATTTGGCTCCTGTGAGTGAAGGAGATTACAGAGCCCCTGGTCTAACGGTCAGTCGGAGAAAGGCTCCTTTGGGCTACAATAGGACACACTGTGTACAAAGCAAATAGACAGGAAGCCTAGTCCTGAATGAAGGTATCTAGATCTGTCTGTCAATATGTCTCTACACCAACTACCAAGACCAGGGTTACATTTTTCTAATCAATTTAAGCAAGGAATATGTAAGCACGCATTGGAATAACATGATTACCACGAACCCCACCTTTGCATGCAGATGATTTGAAATCACAATGACTTTCCTACTGAATCCCATGTTTTTAAAGCAACGCTGACAGTGTATAATTGATATTAGGCCTACGTTTTCTTTCTTTATTTAGCTAATGCAGCATTCACACTAAGCGTATAAAAGAGAATGGGCTTTATAGATAACAGGTCGCTTGTCTTGGTGTATCCATGCATGTAATGTTTAGCTATGGAAACCATCTTACTTAGAGTCATTTATTATAGTATCCGTGTCTCTTTTTGAGTCAAACGGGAATCACCGCTTCATGTAATTAGGTTTCCTTTCATTCTACTGCACTGCTGTCACGCTGTCGGAGAATAATACATACATGGGCAAGAAGCAAGGCGTATCAAACGGAAGCTATATTCACTATTATTCTCTTAATCTCTTCCCTTTAGTAATGAAGCCAGGTTTGTTCTTTCATACAAAATCAACTTACTGCAGTGAGCTGGCAGGAGCCTCAATACTTAAGTGTATTTAAACACAATCAGGTATTTCCCCTTCATTTAGCTGGATTCTGGTTACATGCACACGTTGATGTTTGTCAGTAATTTGATTCTAAAATGTTACATTGAAAAAATAGGATGCTCCGAAATGATTGAAGGCTGAAAGCAGAGATGATTAAAACTGAGATGGCGTTTAACACTTCATGATTCACACTAATAGTTTAAAAGGTTTAAAAATGTCCTATTAAAATAAAGATTAGATTGCGTGTAATTTGACGCTTGTGGTTGACGCATTTGGGCCTCTTACAACTGCCTCCTAAGGTAACATTTCTCATATTTGGTTAGAGCATTGTCATGTTGCCTGTGTGGTCCCTAAGTCACACTCAAGAAAACTACAATGGGATATGATGAACTGACAGGCTGCCAGTTGCATACTTAATCACTGTGGAAAGACTCTTAAGAGCTTTCCTAATCCCACAAGACCACCCTTGTTTTATAACTTCACCTACTCAAGAAAGGAGAACTGATTGAAATAGTTTTACTGCAGTAATATATCGTTTTTACTGCAATAAATGTATCGTTTTTACTGCAATAATGTATCGTTTTTACTGCATAATATATCGTTTTTACTGCAATAATGTATCGTTTTTACTGCAGTAATATATCGTTTTTACTGCAATAATGTATCGTTTTTACTGCGTAATATATCGTTTTTACTGCAATAATGTATCGTTTTTACTGCAGTAATATATCGTTTTTACTGCAATAATGTATCGTTTTTACTGCAATAATGTATCGTTTTTACTGCAATAATGTATCGTTTTTACTGCAGTAATGTATCGTTTTTACTGCAATAATGTGCTTGCCAATGGCATTAAAACATTTGAGATTCAATGATTTTCATCATACTGAGGGAAATAATTACTGAATTAAATTGCTTGCATGTATGAGTTGGAGAAGTAGATAGATTCATCTCAGGGAGTCACAAAAAGAACAGAAGAGTAGGTGACGATAAAGAAAATGGGGCAGTTGAGCAGAAACAGTATATCGGAGACTTAGGACTGGGAAATACTGACTGACAGGTTCTGTAAAGTCTTTAGACCTTACTGTCTCCGGTGTTTGTGTGTCTCTCAGTATGGGGTCCTGTCCTTCAAAATAAGACCTGCTCTGTTTGAGTAGGACCACCCCGGGGCCACCAGGTCGCCACAGCAGAGAGAGCTGTTGTGTGCTTAATAGGGAGAGTTCGAAACTTGAGCATGGTCTGTTTTTTAGTTTTTCTTATTGTGTGTGTAAAACTAAAGATTGAATAGGGTTTTTTAGAGCTGTGTTTTGCGAGTGTGTGTGTGTGTGTTTTCTGTGCATCTGAAGAGGCTGATTACCCTATTCAGACAGGTCCTCATTCAGTTTAATAGTTCCTGTTTATTTCATTTGAGATTTGAACCCTTCATTATCCTGCTCCTTCCTACAGAGTCTATTGAAGCTGCCAGCCCAAATGAAGCGATCATTTATTTATGCACAGAACAAAGGCACTGCCTGGTGCTGTTTGTTGGCAGAACGTTCCCATCAGCATAGTGGCAACTACTACTTATCCAGCCTCCCCATGCCAAGTAAAGAGAGCTTTTAAGAAAGATTTGAGAGATTTTGCATTGCTCAAATTACTGCTCTGTGGCCCTCTGTAAATATAACACCACAGGTCGCCATGAGTTACAATTACACCCATCCTATACCCTTTCTTTCAATATCAGCTTGCTCTGTCGTCTTTTAAAACTGCAACTAACAATTGTTTATTTGTTCTTCCAAACTATTTCCCCAGTTAAATAGCGAGTGGATTCTTTTACTTCCTTGTTGTGTTTGACTTCAGAAGTCCAAAACCAAAGCTATATCTGAACAACAACGATATTCGGAAGTAAAATGGCAGCAGATGCTGACATTTGAAAAGCTGACCTTAGATTTTTCACTATATGATGATTTGAAATATGGACATAAAAAGATGTGTAACAATTATTAATTCATATTTTATGTAAATTGTAATGTCTGATCAACAAAATTACACATTTGACACTACAGTAGAGTTCATCAAGTACGTTGAACTACATTAGCTTTCCATTATTATTACCTTTTCAACCCTCAGTAAAGTGATGTCCCTCCTTCAAACCTCCAACCCTATCTTGATATTCATATGTATGTAGTTCATCTGTTGTGATCTCCTGACAGGCCTTTCAGATGTTTCTGTCACATCTAACTTGATCATTTTGTGCTGTTCCATCATGCATCCCTTGCTGCGTGTGTGTGACATATTGTTCAAGCTAAACGTGTGTTCTATTGGTGTGGAGCCCTGCAGTGTTGACCTCTGATAAAACACATAAATATAGGTTATCCATGTCTTACGGTCTTAATCTTAGCCCATGACCCGGCCTGGGAACTGTGTCTGTGTGTGCATGTAAGCCTGGTGAGAGATGTTTAACCCTCACTGTTAAGCACAACTTAACACAACATACACACAAATACACAAACATCATTGATCCCCTTCTCACGCAAAGCCACTCAACACAAGGCGGCTCTAACATGTTCAGCATACTGCAGGTCCGGACCAGCGTCACCCTTAGAAGCTGTAGGGCTACTAATTGTGCACTTATTGAAATGCATGCAAGTCTCAACTTTCCAAAAATAGCTTGCATAGAAATGTGTATAGTTACATGGATTTTTAGGCAGCTCAAATCTGTGCAAAGACAGAGATTTGTATTTATTTGTTTGACTTCAGTATGATGTTGCCATCCTGCATGGTCAGCAAGTTAGTTATTCTGCATCATGTGCGGGCTCTAGCTGTGTGTACATAGCTTTGATGAATACTTGTAACCAGTCAGTGTTGCTCTAAACATCCATTTCCTATGTAGTCCTCCCGACACTGGGCCAAACCCAGCATCCCACTCACTGTGGCTCACCCAATTAATCTAAGTCACCCTCCTCTCCCTGTCCAACTTCCAGAATCTATTAGAGATGCAGATTATAAGTGTGCGAAAACGTACACGTCCCACCGTCCGGGACGTGTTATTTACAATATCGGACAAGTAGATCTGTCAATTGACTTGTCCGGCGGACAAGTGACGTTTATTGACAAATTATTGATACATTCAGTTTACAAAAGGCAGAACTCATTCGCAAATTGTACGTGTCCGCCATTGTTCGTTTAGAAATGTTAGTTTCGGTTCTGCTTGTCGATTGCTAAGGAAATGCATCTCGCCGCTTTCTGTACAGTTAGACGGGGCGGGAAGTGTAGCACAGTGGCAGGGTTGGGAAGCAAAACACGGTTCCGAGTAGGAACACATAACAATTGTCCGGTACCGGGATTAATAAGAGTTGTGAGGACAGGAGGCGAGGCCGAGCCCCGCGGACTGCAGCTCTCTCTCTATGCTCCGTATCAGCTGATCGCTGCACGGTGCAGCTCAGCGTCTCTCTCTCTCTTTCTACACACAGTGGATCCGCTGCCCCTTTCTTATGTTCTTTCTCTAACACGTAATGAAGGTTATTAAGCGTTTTAGCTCCTGTGTTGTTAATATTGACCGCCATTTCCTTTATGAAGTGAAGCAGCCTCCCTGTCTGTGTCCTCGCGCTGTCCTCACATCCCCGGACCCCCAGACTCGGAGGAGCACAGGGATGTCAGTATTGTTTATGAAGCAGGGTATAGAAAGTAGCTACATTATTGAAATGAAAATACTATTTATTTACTTTTACAAACAGTGAGCAGCTGGGCAGCTGCAGCATGTGTATTGCAGGACATGTGCAAGCGTCTTTGAGTTGTAGAAAAGCGCTAGGCCTATAGGCTATAAATATAATGTAGCCTATTATTATTATTATTATTATTAGGTTATGTCCTATGTGTTGGACATGTGTGGTTGGACTCTGTCTCACAGGCAGGTTGCAGTGTAATATCAGAGGAGACTGGGCCAATTGTACATTCTCAAACTGCACCACTTAGAACTAACTAAACAATGCATAGATTATTTTTATATAATTGTATTCAATAACTGTAAGAAATTAAACAGTATGAAGTGATTTGTAAATAGGAATACAGATTTGACTTAATGTTTTCATAAATATATTTTTCTCCCAGTTTGACTTATTTTTACCCTCTCAAAGAACCGGAATCGAGAACCGAAAATAACCGGAATTGAAAAGCAGAACCGGAATCGTTAAAATCCAAACGATATCCAACCCTATGTGTGATGCAGTAAAATCTTACCGCTCACTTACGTTAGTGGTGTCGTAAAAAACGTGGGAAAATGTAAAATACAATGACGAAGAAGAAGATTCCAGTGGCCCCAATTTTTGTCCATTCTGGACAAGTGAAAAATGTATTCGGACAAGTAAATTGCCAAACTCACTGGTCCATGGACAAGTACTCTCTAAAATATTTTTCTCACATGGAACATCTCTTGATCGTTGCTTTGTAAATAACATGGCTGAACCTTTTTATACCACTATTAGTATTGTGTTTTTGTGAATATCAATTACAAAACCCATTGGACCAAAATGCATTGTGTAGGCAGCAAACAAAGTGTATATTACTGTAGGAGTTTGCCAAAAATATTATAAGATATAGAATTACAAAGCCGTTTTGATATAAAATGGAGGGAGAATATTTACTAGTGAACGTGTTACTTCATCGTACAAATTACTTTGCAAATGAAGGTGCTTTGCAAGCTAAACACAAAAAGGTATTGATAAAGTTATATATTTTGACTTTCAAATGTAATGGTTTTTACAAATCTATCAGTTTACAAAATACGCCTCGATTCCTCAAAAGCTGGAAAAAGCTTATTTTTTCCCTGAATATAATGGAGCGTAGATGTAAGTGGTAAGCAGATGGATATGCACAGGCGTCTTGGATGGTGTGAGGACGTGTGCGGGTGCTATCTGATTCAGCTCCATTGGCACTCTTGGCTCCCATCTATATACATCTCTATCATTTCATTTGACCCTCTCTCCTACGCCTCTCAGTTTCTTTTCCTCTCACTTTCACACTCCCTCTGTGTCGCTCATTGTGCGAGCTTGTTTGCTATACTTTTGGATGGTTTCACCCATTAAAGGAGTCCTACCACAATGTGTTTGTGGGTGCGTGTGAGTGTGTCTGCGCACACGCATGTGCTTTGCCCTGTTATCCTCAATGAGACATGGTCCTGTGAGAGCCACCACATCACCTGTTGCCATGGTAGTTAAATAGGCAGAGAAGGAAGGGGTGGAATGGAGGGAGAGTGACAGACAGCAGGGGAGGAGAGGGAAATTGGATGATGAGTGCATGGTCTGGACAAAACCAAGGAGAGGAGTGGGAGGAGGGAAAAGACGTTAAAAGGAAATAAGAGACTCGTAGAATACTAAGTCATTGTTTGGAGAAATTCATGTTGCTCTCAAGTGTGTTTCATCTTGGAAAATAAGACGAGGAATGGAAACTCTGCCAAATGCGTGGTAATTAGGGCTACAGTAAAAGCCGTGTAATCGTGGTTAGGCATGGTCGAGAATATAATATGTCCACCCACACCAATGAGAAGAAGGCTTCATTGTTGTTAATATCGAGCGGTGACATACAGCAGCCATGAAAAGTTAACCTATAATTTGTGCTTTGTTCATTGTGGTCTGGAGAACGCAGACATAATGTAACCAGAGAAAGATATCATTTGAGGTTATTTCAAACTGTATCAAAGAAGATTGATAGTCCTCTTATTAATGACATTATCATTTCTGCACCTGATTGGATGAACACACTGCTCTTTCTTCTGGAGTATTCGAGCCTAGGGTTTACAGTTTTCTTTGTCCTCAATCTTTTAACCGGACATTGTGTTTATTTGAGATGTTTTCTAGTTAGGTTAGGTTTGTTCTGTTTTGCTCTACGCAGTCAACAAGTGACGACGCCAATGTTATTATCTTAATAAAAACAGAAGCAGGTCATTTGACATTTGACAAATTCAATTTTTTTGCCAAATCTATTCCCAAAAATCAGTGGATAGATTGAAGGAATTTGTATATTATTAACTTAGGTCATACCTTATTTTATATCAAATAAAGCGGTAACACTTTACAATAAGACTACCCTTATAAAGGGTTTACGAATAGTTTGTAATTAATTAATTAATTAGGCTGTGAACACTTTATAAATCCTTAATAAGCTTTTATAAGACATGAGATAAACAGGGCAACTGTGACCAGTTGCTTGCCAAATAGTGAGCCCATGTATCTGTACTGCTAAGCCTTATTAGAAATGGTAGTAACTCATTAATAAATGGGAATGTGTTTTACACTTTACAACAAGGCTCCCTTTTGGCAACTATAAATGTTAGTAACTCGTAAATAAATGGTCATAAAGAGATGCCAAGAAACATCAAGATGGAAGGGGGGGAATCAATTCTGTGAAGAACAGATACCAAGGATGTTGGCTGTTGAAGAAGACGAAGTAAGCTACGTAGCCAATATAAGGCTTAGTCATCTTGCCAACTAGTGAGCCTGTGTTGATGTATGAAAACTATTTTAGAACTGGTTTATAAATGCTTCTTAATGATTAATAAAGTGTTTACAACCTAATTAATAACCTAATTATAAGCCCTGTATGACTCCTTTATAAGGGTAGTCTTATTATAAAGTGGTACCAATAAAGCTAAGATTCAACCATGTTATCATCCACGTATGTTCTGATTGGGATGGTAAATGTCTTACTATGCATTTCATTGTATCAAAGGGGAAAACTTAGCTTATGCAATAAAGTATGGCTTTTTTAGCTTAGAAATACAGTATGGTTGTTTAAAAATAGTCCCCAAAAGACAGACGATTATGCTACAGAGATAAAAGGTTCCAATTGATGCGAAGGCCATCAAAAGAAAGGGAACTGTTTTTTTATGACATTTTATTGCTAAAGCAACAAGTCTCAAGACAGGATTGAAAGTTCAAGGAAGCAACATATATAGCAAATATAAATGCATGTTGTTTGTAAAGAAAGGGTAATCAAATAAAAATATCTAGGAGCATGATGAGATCAAATATAACCTAGGTGACTGAACTGAACCCAAGGGATGAGGACACTTAAGAAAAGTTGCAGGTGGGTTTAGGACATGAATAACAGAACAAAGGAGAGACAGAGCATTTTGTGTCGCTAAATAATTCCTCTCAAACCTGAAATGACAGGATAAAAACGTAGGGGAAGTCTATGAATGCTGATGATGGTAGAGAAAGTGGAGGAGGAGTAGGACAAGTGCATGTCAGCGTAATTACCAGAGTAAATGGGAGGCAAGGAAAATAAGAGGTGAATACAGGAGAAAGAAGAGAGGAGGAGGAGGAGGAGGAGGGGAAGTGAACGTGAAGGGGAATGCCATTAACGGCTTTGTTCGCTCCTCCCCACTGAACGTTGGATGGACACGGACAAACGAACAAATGAATGAAAGAGAGAGAGAGTGTGAGAGAAGGGTGCCCCTTTTTTGACTGTCCTTTCAGAGATTAGGGAGGAGAGCATCGCGGTCCGTTCAGTTCATCTATTCATGGCCAACGCCTGTCTCTCTCACGAGCCTCTGAGAGGAGTGAAGAGGCAGGCACATAGCCAGAGAGTGTGTGGGTCTTCTGGTGCGAATGGTCTATGAAAACACGTATGTGTGTATTACTGAGCGAGACAGTAGAACATGTTACTGGAGAATAAATCAAACCAGTAGATGTGCCAAAGAGAGGCAGCAGCAAGAAGACAGTGCTGCACTTATAATAAATACTATAGGAATAGGAGGTGGGCTGGTGCTGATGGAGCAATCATGTAATTGCTTTATGATTGTGAATTGAAACGATGCACTTTTCTGACGCTGTAGAGAGAAAGAATATAATTGTCTCGTAATGTTTGAATGCAGAATAGGGATCGAGTTGCACAGTTTCTGCAGAAAGACACAGAGAAATGTACGATGTAGTTGTGAGAGCTAGTAGAGGGCTAGGCAGGGATGTTATATTGTAGCTAATGGAGTTAGATCTGATGTGGTCTGACAGTATTTGTGCTGCAGGGCCCGACAGACTGATTTGGGAGTGAGTTACGGTGTGAGACACAGATTGCACGAGAGGAAGAAACAGAGCTAGAGAGCGAGAGGGTGATGTGTCCAGACGGAATAGGTTTAGCGGCAAAAACACAGATTTTCTTATCATCTGTCAGAAAGATCTGCAAGAAATGTTCTATGGCATCTACCAGTGCATTACAAGATCAACATTTTAGGTTCAAGGGATTAAGGTTGCTGATTTGTTTCTTGAAAGACAAGATTCAGGGCATTTCAATGTTTCATACAAATGCACGCTATAAGGTTTTTACCAGTCTGTACATTCTCTTAATATTTTTAGTTTGGGGCAGTTTAGATGATCAGATTTTGAGTGGTTTTAAGAATCCTCTAAGGAGCCCTCAACATTATAAACGCAACAACATAAGGTATATTCAAATCACTGATAAGGAGACGTAAACATTATTATATGTGGAAACCCAGAACCTGATATACGTAGATGATATTCTCACAGTTTTGAATACCAGAAGACTGAGCAGAACAGATTTTTGAAAGGAGGCATTGCTGCCAGTTCAGGAGCTGTTTCTTTGGAGGCTTAGACCCAGCAGCCTGTCACCTTGATCTGACCACAACACAAAGCTGGTGACAGTTTCAGGAAGTATGTGTGTGTCCGTCTCAAGTTCTCACACTCTAAACACTTCTTCCAATCCATTTGACTCCCTAATCCACCGAGAAACCACCACTCTTTTCTCCATGCCACTCCAGCTTTTCTCCTTTTCTCCTCCATTCTTCCCTCCCTCCCTCCCTCCCTCCCTCCCTCCTCCTCCTCCTCCCCCTCCTCCTCCTCCTCCTCCTCCTCCTCCTCCTCCTCCTCCTCCTCCTCCTCCTCCACCTCATACATTTGGAAATGTCGGTGTATGAGCTTCAGCATAGTTGGCTAACTGGATTTTCTACAACCGTTCTAAGCCCAAAACCACACACGCACGCACCGGCTAAACAACCCACTGGCTAAACGCACGGATCACAGAAACGTAATATGCTTCAAACAAGATGTACATTTGACTGTTTTGTAATGAACGTTTTTATAAGCTTTTTTGAGGAGTGAGCGAAAGAAGGAAAGCAAACAAAATAACTGGAGCAGTAAAAACTATTATTTTGGCTTTGACATGAATGTATTTTGTTCTTTGGCCAATTTAGTTAAGATTCATGGCAGAACTGCCGACTGATTATTTAAGTCTTGAGTAGGGAAAAGCAGCCACAGCTGTTTCCGGTCAGTATCTTCCAACATTAAAGCTGTTATTTACTGATCTGTGGCATTGTCACCATAACTAGCTTTTTAATCCCAAACACACCAACTTAAAAAGACACTTTATTCAACCAGAAACAGCTGCAACATCTCTATACTTTGTAATGTGCTATGCGCTGCTTTTTTGCTGCTATTAATTTTACAGCAGTTTGTCAAAAGCATGATTGCTTGCTTTAAGTGACTGTTAATCAGAGGACCCTTTCTTTCCGTCTCTTTCTTTCCGTTTTTCTTTGTTCGTATTTTACTTTGCATTTCTTTTTCTCCTCCTATTTCTTTTTCTCTCCCTCCCCTGGGTTTCTTTGGAGAGAGGGAGTAAAGAGAAAGAAACGTAATCCCTCTATTGAACAAGAGGTGGGCCAGTCAGGGGCTTTTTTTTCAAAAAACCCACCCTGCTTCTTATTCCGAGTGCTCACAATAGCCTGTCCGAATCACAAACTCACATGCAGCACAAATGCATCTTACATTCAATTTAGGATTTCATTTTCATCTTGGATTGTCTGTTGCCCAGCTGTCCTTTGTTCTATTCGTGACATACGTCTGTGGTTTGAGCAATCTGATATGGTATTAACAAGTGTCCAACGGAAAGGACTGTAGCTGGTGTTTTATTTACTCTGTGCCCCCCTTTCTTTCTTTTAAATGTATTGGAAAATATGTCCTATTTTTGTTATATTGTAAAGAAGAATAGCTGCAAATAATAGGCTTTTATTAAATATGGTGGATACTGGGAGTATGACTTGATATAATTGAAGACAACATCCCCCATTATACCCTTTGGGATGGCCTAATTCATGATGCATGTTTTCCTCCTCCTCCTCCTCCGCAGCAGCAGCAGCAGCAGTGGAATCAATAGCACTCATGCTTCAATAAGGGCTCTAATGAAGGATGCATTTGTGAAGGATAAAATGTTTTCTGAAATGGTTCTCACAGTTGCCGAGTGGAACGATGTTTTGCTTGTGGTAAATTACATGTTTCCCAGGAAATTAATCTGCTCAGTTAATATGTATGGTTTGAACATGCCACATTCAAATATTGCAGCTATCTCATGAATCACTTGTATTTCAGTAAAACACACAACAAACAAACACAGAGGTTCCATTTGGCCCAACATCATAGCTATGTGCTGGTATACTGCGGCTCCACCGTGTAGGTGTACTCTGGATCTGGTTGGTTTTATATTAGTTGAGATCAAATGTTTGTGTTTACCTTTTGTCTGGAATGACTGGAAGCAATTTGTCTACTCGTAGGCCTATGTGCATTCCGTCTACTCCACATCAGGTTCAGGTTCAGGTTATTTATTTGTACCCGTAGGTAGATTCTGTTTGCAGAGAAAAAGACAAGGGTTCCATCCTGACACTAAAAATAAACACAAACAACAGACACATCTCTAATAAAGGACTAGTAAAAGTACAGGTACACGTATACCCTGCTCAACCAAATCTCAAAATATTTTAAGAAGGAAAACACTAATACAAACATGGACATTCAAAATTCACAATTAAATAAATAAATAAAAATAGGCATCTGTGTGACGCTCCTATGATGTGTTAATTTGTGCAATAGCTGCTGGGATAAAACTGTTTTTATACCGCTTCGTTCTACTCCTTGGGACAAGTAACCTCCGGCCCGAAGGAAGAAGCTTAGATTCTGAGTGCAGAGGGTGGGAGTCATCATTGAAGGAAGGAACCAAAGACAAACCGAGAGAGAGATCTATTGCAGGAAGAGGATTCTCCCTATCCAGTGTTTCCGCCAGACCAGGGCTGAGAGGGCGTCCACCCGGAGAGCGGGGGGTGTGACGTCACGTCGTGTCACGTGACTTGAATTTTGAATTGAGCTGTCCCTTTATAGATACTATCTCTTTACGTATTAGTGATGGGAATTCCGGCTCTTTTTAGTGAGCCGGATCATTTGGCTCGGCTCACTAAGAAGAGCCGGCTCTTTCGGCTCCTAAACGGCTCTTCATTTTACCACAGTTTACCACGGAGCCTCAGTTTCGCCGCTGCGAGGCTCCGGTGCTCGCAGTTCATGCGCGTGCTCCACTAGCACCCCCGTCAAGGCTCGCCGGCAGTACACTTTCCGTCACAGGAACACGCCCCCCTGGCGGAAACACTGTCCCTATCCCTTTTTCTTTCTTCTACATCTTCCCATCCTTTAGGAACAGTCTGCAACCTCAGGGCTTTACTGCTTTCCCTTCTCTTCTATCACAACTGACCACAAAATGCCTGACAATTCACTCTCCATGGAAATCTTACTCCATGGAAATCTGATTACCTCCCCCTCCTCTGCTGTTGGGTGGCATAGTTAGGCCACTTAATATCAATATTCTCTTTGTAGTGGGAGATGGGGTGCAATTGCCCTGACCGTAAGAATAATTGCACACAGATATCTGCACACATTCATTGACTTGTGCACGCACACAAGCTTTACACACTCACACACCGGAAAACATGATAACTAGGACATGCCGAGAATTCAAGAACAGTGACACACACACACACACACACACACACACACACACACACACACACACACATGCACAAGCATGTAACACCACACGCACATGAGAAATAGGCAGAATGAGGACACACAAAGTGGGACTCACACATATCCGCTGTAGTATGAGGAGATGTAAAGAAAGGCTTCATTCTGCTGTGCAGTGGGACACACTCATGCAGAAAGCAACTAGCACTCAGTTAAGTGTAGCCTCAGGCTCAGAGCAGAAGTATGAGTGAGAGAGGCGGACAGTTCCTCACAGTGATGATGCCCATATTGTTTTTGGAGAGGACAATTGAAGACCTTGACTTCCTAATTGATGTTAAAAACTCTTTGCATGGGACACAAAACATATTTCATAATGGAGTGGTCCTTTTTTTGTACGTATGCTCAAAACGATCAAGTATAAGAGTCTTGCACACATAGATACAGTACAGTATCTCCCACTATTATTTACTGTAATTTAAGACTGTGCATGTGAGTCAGTGAGTGTTTACACGTGCACTAATATCCTGCATCTGATTGGATGTATGGAATATTCCTGTTACTTGTTGTGTATGTGTAAGAAAATACGTACATTTCCCCTCTGTGGGATGAATAAACGTATTCTGATTCTGAAAATATAATATCCTGGTTACAAAAACCAGGTATGCTTCCTAGAATACTCAGATACTGTACATACTTTGGCATGTCATTGTGGGGGAAACATCCAAAGTAATTGGAAACGGGACTTGGAGAGGCACGAGGAGAGCTGGAGCTTTGATGGCAAACACTGACGGTTTATTTGGAGTTACGGCCGGAGAATTCACAAGACAGGCGCTGTGTCACGAGTTGACACAGCGGTTGCCAAACCAATTCTGAAGAACTCTTCTGCAGCTCAAGGTTTTAACTAGTTCGGAGTGTAATAACATTCACTCAACACATCAACATTCTTCATCAGCGAGACTAAACAATTATGGACCCTGAATCTAACTAGAGCTCTCGTCCATAGGAAAGAATGTGTGCCAGGGAACCTTCGTCCCTGAACAGTAAACTACCTCATGGCAGCTTGTGCTCTGTCATAGGCTGGCAACAACAATGCGCCCAAGCTGCCCCTCCTTAAGAGAGATATCAGCAATACCCAAGGCCGTAGACCTATGCCGTGGGAAAGGAGACAGTGAGAGGAGAAAACGATGAACTGTGTCGAAGGTTGGATACCTAAGCAGATGATTCCCTAACAGTAATGATGTTATCCAGGTTTCTGAATATTCTTTGTTGACTGAGGGGCATGAGATGAGAACCAGACAGAAGCCTGGACACTGATACAATGTTTGAAGCCATATGAATAAACTGGTTTCCATTCAAACACCACATCCCAAAATAGGTCAAAACCAGGATAATTCTCAAAACATAATCCTAATGAGCATGCTCAGTCAACAGTACATATTTAACTGAGAAACACAATTATCTATTTATGTATGAATGTGTAATATAACATTGTAGTTCAAATGACGGACCTGGATGAGGTTGAGATGACAAAACTAATGTCATGTGCTTCCCGCCCCTACATAGTAAGGCTTCCGTGTTCACACAGTAGGAGAAACACATGAGTAATAAATGCATCAATTATTGAATAGAGCAGAGCGTGTGTGTTCATGCTTTCCTGTGTTTCTGTGCAGAACTCAAAACTATGTCACACAGCTCATGCACCGCTGCACCCATTTACTGGTGGACCATCTCTCCAATGAGCAGATCTAGAACACAGCGATTGAAAACGATCAAAACACACTCAAGAATGCTCTACACTGAAACATGCTTAAAACACACACACATTCACTGATGCATGGGTATTTGCACAAATGCACTCATACAGTAGCTTTTGTGGCAAGCAATCAATGTAAGTGCAGTGTTTTGTGTCCCATGTACACATATTGTATATACACACACACAGAAACACACATTGCTCATTGTTCCAGATCTATTCATTGCTCACGGTCATGGTTCTGCTCTGATTTCTCTTGTAGAAGCTGCATTGATAAACTCCGCTTCAGTGCAGCTCCATGATGTGAACTGTTAACTGAATAGATGCAAGGTCACTTTGCACACATTACCCCAACAGTGCAGGGTGCATAATGTCGCTGTCAGTCTCTGATTTATGAGCACATCAGGAAGATATACTGAATATATTGGGTTTGTATGAAAGCTCAAATGTTTGTTTGATATGTGAATCTGAGCAGTTCAGTAAGACTTAATGGAATAAATGTCCCTTTAAATAAGTTCAAAGCAGTTCGCATCTACAAATTCTGTCTCTCGGTAATTGGTGTCTTCATTTAAACATAGTAGTTCTCTTTTCATATGAAGCTCAAAAACAACAACAAGGTTGCGACTTGAGGGAAAGAGAGCTACTCACACGGTTTTAAATCTGTGAACACATTCACAAATGGTGGTACATTTTTTAAAGTGCTGTACTGTGCATTTTCAATTTAAAGTCCTAATTTAATTTCTATGGAATGGCAGTTTTTTGGTATCAAATTAATGAATAATTCACCTCTCAGCATGAACAGAAGTAGCCACCAGCAAAACCTCATCAACAGAAAAGAGGTGTTACAATACTAGCCTCACTTTGGTAATAGATCCATTGCCTTTGTGTTTTTATGTAGAACAAAGTATGCTCACACTGAATCCAGCAGTATGTCAGCAGTAGTTGTAAAGGGGAAACCCTAATTGTGCTTTTTGTCCTTTCCCTCACTCACAATTTGTCAATTATTCTGGTGGGTTTGAGTCGTCAGCCTGAAGGTCAGCGAGCCACCACAGAGACCAGGATCTATAATCTGCTGTTTGTTTGTTCAGTGTATTGACTGTGGCTCAACCTTCACAGGTCTGTCTTTGCTGTCCCCTACTTCAAAGGGATGTTTGCTAATATGATAGCTGGCTGCTATAGTATACATATTTCATGAGCCTCTTAATATTGATGGTATACTGAGTAGTATAAGTTGCAGCAGTGGAGTTAGAACACATTTACCCGCCTTCTGGCACATCCTCTTTGATGGCTATTTCAGGTTACATATGAGCCTTCTCATATTTGCCACTGATAGCGCTTTAACCTTCATTCCCCCACGCAGGACAGATTTAATAACAACCCTGTCAGGCCGATTCCTGCTGATGTTGGGATAAAACATTGGATTGACAGAGAGAAATGATATGATGATTTTGTGTACACATTCAGCAGGTACACTTAAATCAAAACGAAATGTCTCTGTCTCTTCCACAGCCGTTCCATCCCATGGTGAACCTGGTGTGTAGTGCTGACCTGCGGATGTTCCTGTGCGCGCTGTACGCTCCGGTGTGCACCGTGTACGGCCAGGTGTCCATGCCATGTCGATCCCTCTGCCAGCGCGCCAAGGATGAGTGCCACAAACTCATGGAGGTATTCGGAGTGGCCTGGCCAGATGACATGGAGTGTAACAGGTGTGTATTACATTTTAAAATAACTCACCACATGAAAACATAAACAGTGTCATCACAAACGAGGTGTTGAAGCATCTGAATGAATGGTTGCAGTGGTATACCAGTTTAAAGGTATACCACTGTATGGAAATGTAAGGTGATCATACCATGTACATGTGCTTATCTACAGAATAGAAATGTGACATGAGTGAGTGTGTGAAGGTGCATGAAGGAGCTGGCTGGCTGTGCTGTCACACACCTACAGTGTATGGACATTGTTAATGAAAGGACAGCATTTAAAAGTCCACAGATGGTTATTATTTGTATTTACTAGTTAATTTAACATGTTTAAGGGCTGACGACATGTAAACATGTATGTTTTAGCTGTATACCATGTTACAGTTACCTGTTATTATTTATCAAATCTCTTCCCATTCCTTTTTAATGGTCGTTTTAGCTGAAGATAACATTACTACATTTTCTGAGAATGTGTATGTGCCATAAAAATATATTTACAACCCTGTTGATAATACAGCTTGTAATATTAGTCTGTTTGTTGTATTTTAACTGCACAGGTCATTTTTCACACTGGATAAGGTAGTTTCTTCTACTGTGGATTTGTATTTAGTCGTATTTAGGAGAGGTTTTATAGTTTCATCATTTGACCAAATTGCGATTTTCCAGGTTCCCAAATTGTGACGAGCCCTATCCCCGTGTAGAGGACCTGCAGACAGACTCTGACCCCACAGACGAGTCGTCCCTGACGGTGTCCAGAGAGTACGGCTTCTGGTGCCCGCGGGAGCTCAAGATGGAACCGGACCTCGGTTACACCTTCATGGGCAAGAAGGACTGCTCTGGCCCGTGCCCCTCGATGTTCTTCAACCAGAAAGAGCTGAACTTCATGCGCTACTTCATAGGAGTCGTGTCTGTTGTCTGTCTCGCCGCAACGCTCTTCACCTTCCTGACATTTCTCATCGATGTTACCAGGTGTGAATGGCTGATTATTGTATGATGTCCCTTCCAACATTTGAGAAGACTCAACTGAAATATCACTTAAAGTAAATAGAGAGAAACATTTGTTTACTTTTATTCTATTCTTCTTTTCTTCCTGTTTTTTTCCTCATTAGGTTTCGGTACCCTGAGCGGCCAATCATCTTCTACGCTGTGTGTTATGTCATGGTGTCCCTGGTATTCTTTCTGGGCTTCCTGTTGGAGGACAGAGTATCGTGCAACGCAGCCAGCCCGTCCCAGTTCAAAGCTTCAACCATTACCCAGGGCTCGCACAACAAGGTGGGAGTTTTACTTCATTTCCTTCCAGTATCACCACAATAACATCACACATCTCATGGTATTGTTTTTGCCTCCATTGCAAAAAGCCTGTTGAGTGATAGTACTGATCATTTATTCACATTTTAAGCCATCCGCAATGTTGAATAAAACCAATTTTATCATGTGGCAGCTCAAAATGTATGTCTCATAAACCCCAGTAACAAGCCTTTTAGATGATTAATTTCAGAGTTAAACATTACATTCTTTAGCTAATGATTTGCTGTCTCTCCCACATTATTGATCAAAGGTTGTATCTCCATGTCTCAGGTCTGCACCCTGTTCTTCATGGTCCTATATTTCTTCACCATGGCGGGCAGCGTGTGGTGGGTCATACTGACCATCACTTGGTTCCTGGCTGCTGTGCCAAAATGGGGCAGCGAGGCCATTGAGAAGAAAGCCCTCATCTTCCATGCTGTGGCTTGGGGCCTCCCAGGGGCCCTGACTGTCACCCTGCTGGCCCTGAACAAAATTGAAGGAGATGGGATCAGTGGAGTGTGTTTCATAGGGCTGTACGACATGGACGCCCTGAGGTGGTTTGTTCTGGCTCCGCTCTGCCTCAACGTGGCGGTGAGTACAGTCAGAAGATAGAGGAGTGGGTGGGTGGATGAAAGACCTGATGAGGAGGTTGAATGGATGGGTTACCAGATGAGTGGGTGGGTAGATGAAATGAAACAAGAGTGTATTGTTGGCTGGAGTTATGAAGAGACGGAGAGATTAGTTAATGGCCGTTTGGATGGTTGACAGTCTCTTAGCTTGTCAGTCATCCATGCGTTTAAAAAAAATAATGAATTGTAATCTTTCTGAGTCTAACTTCTCATTCATCTTTCTGTCTTCAGGTGGGAGTCTCTCTCCTGTTGGTGGGCATTGTGGCTCTGAACCGTGTGCGTATGGAGATCCCTCTGGAGAAGGAGAACCAGACCAAACTGGTCAAGTTCATGATCCGAATGGGAGTGTTCTCTGTGCTCTACCTGGTCCCCTTGTTGACTGTGATTGGCTGCTACCTGTACGAACACACCTACCGGAGCACTTGGGAGAAAACATGGATGGAGGAAAACTGCAAGAGCTATCACATCCCCTGCCCATACAAGGTAGAGAGAGAGGGAGGGGAGAGAGTGTTTGTGTGGTGATGCTTCTCATTCTCACACACAATCAAATCAAATCAAGTTTTATTTATATAGCACATTTATAAACGATTTTTGGTCGAGCCAAAGTGCTGTACATATCATAAAAATAGCCTACAGTAGAGACACTTTACAGCAAATACAATAAACATATGGAATTGAAATCAACAAATGTATGGTTCTCCAGTTAAATAAGCTATGGATACACTGACACATATACAAGAATGGACCAATGACCTTTTTTTAAAGGGTAATCTTTTTTTATTTCCTTATTTTTTTAACCATGTAATTGAATTCAAGTAAAATCTGAGATCTAGAAACAAACAAAAAGCACTTTATTGGGTTCTAAAACTGGAAAACACAGCTAATATAGATCACATTCAAACTGGCGTGTGTGTGTGTGTGTGTGTGTGTGTGTGTGTGTGTGTGTGTGTGTGTGTGTGTGTGTGTGTGTGTGTGTGTGTGTGTGTGTGTGTGTGTGTGTGTGTGTGTGTGTGAGAGAGAGTGAGAGATACCTGGCAGTGTAACATGTGTGTGTCTGAGTAGGTATTTGAGGAGGGAGCAGAGCGCAGTATGCATCATTAGCTCGGCTAATACAGCTCTCAGGACAGATTCCACACAAAACGACCATCTCTGTTTCTCTGTCTCTTTGTCTCTCACTCCTTCTGGTGGTTCTCACACACTTACCCCGTTCTCTGAGCCTGTCTCCCCCTCCACTCTCTCTGTCTCGCTCTCTGTGTCTGTGTGTCTCTCTCAGGGCCTGCTCAGTCATGCTCTGCTGCCTGTACTCTATAACGTCTTTGTAGCAATTGTAAAGAGTAGTGGGAGTGTGGTCTTTTATGCAGTCTGGTGCTATATTGATAACTGAATAAATGTGCACAATGCAGACAGATTCATCTTAAGATATCAAAACTAACTTCAAGGGTTTGTTTATGTTTCTATCATTCTGCCGAGTGCTGTAACAGTGGTTTCATAATAGAGAAGTGTCAGCTAATTTGTGACTGACAGAATTTATGAGAGGGGGTGGAGGCAGGTGCAAGTGCTTATGTTACTTGTTAGTGTATGTGTGCATGCATGTGTCCAGAGCTGTGTGTGTGAGCGCTCACGAAGAGAGAGCCCCTATACGCCCTATTGTGGCTCAGGAATTTCAATATTGCTATGCGTTATTTGAGCTTTACCCTGGGGGGGATTTGCATGCAAATGTGTGTATGTGTAAAGGGTAAAATTGCATGTTTCTGGATAATTGAAGATTTTGGGGTCATTGTTCAAGTTCAAGTGACTTCATTTTTTCCTGTTTGTCATTTAAACTCGAGACATTTAATCTGAGACGGGCGAGACAGACTGAAGCTAATTATTACAGAGCAATTCTTCTGGCCCCTGGTTCTGAAAAGCAAAACACTGCTATTCTTTGTCAAAAGTCCTCCTCTACTAAGAGTTATCTTTTTGAGTGTAAAAAAACATGTTTTGTAGACTTAAGTTTTTTTTTTTAAAGTACTACAGCATATCTGCAACTCTCTTATATTTCAGCTCCTTTTTAAACTCTACTACCTCAAGTTTAAACTGAATTGTTACGGCAACATCTGATATCTCTATCATAAATGTTTGCAACTAGTTATCATGTTACTGTTATGTATGTGCTTTATGTTAACCAGAGCCAAAACGAGAGGTAAGTTCTTACCTCTCAACACGGCTGCTGCTCTCCTGCCCTCTGGTGGGAGATAGAGGGTCCTGCAGTTCAGCTGCTGAACAGCTGGGTTATTCTAGGATTACCTCCCCTCTTCCATCATTCATCATGGCCAGGCTTAAAACACTGCTGAATACTTTCTGTTAATGTGCAACTATTCTCAGTGGCATCCTAAGCATTTCATATATACTATATTATAGGAAAACTGTCCTTCACATCAAAACTAAAATGCAATAATAAAATATTTCCTCTTCCTCTTTTACATGTCAGGCTGTATTTATAACTCTCTCGATCCTCTTCATTGGATAAATGTGGCATTAATATTGAATATTTCTGTTCAGGTGGAGAAAGCCAAACGGCCAGCCATGGTTTTGTTCCTGATTAAATATCTGATGATGTTGGTCGTTGGGATCCCCTCTGCTTTCTGGGTGGGAAGCAAGAAAACCTGTTTTGAATGGGCCAACTTTCTGCACGGACGCCGGCGCAAAGAGTAAGAAGAGAGATCCTATGATTTACTTTGTTTGCTTTGTTGTATACGTCTGTATGAATTCAATCTTATTCTTATTAGGGTAGTTTCTTTCTAAGGATACAAAGAGTACGTGCTCTGTATATGGACTGCTGAATATGCTATCGGATACAAAAAAAACTTCTTCCATTTTATTGTCTTTGAAAACCAGCAGTTGTAACAACCAGTAGTAATACCCTTTCACATGCCCCCCATTTTATATATTTGTAAACCTCTCCCTCTCCTCTCTCTGCAGCAGTGGGGTGAACGAGTCCCGTCAGGTTCTGCAGGAGCAGCCAGACTTTGCCCAGTCTCTGCTGCGAGAACCACACCCCCCCGTCGTGAGGAAGTCCAGAGGGACCTCCACTCAGGTAGGACTGTCCGAGCTCAGACCCTATCATCCACCTTACACAGCTTCAACACTGTATATCTTTACGAAAAAGCATTTAAAATGTGTGCTCCGTTTATAGAAAAAACTGCTACATATCATATCAAGCGCTTCCTAAACTCACAGTCCGACATCCGCCAGCGTTAGAGATGGCGAGTTCGTTCCCGCAGCTTGGAAAAAAATAAGTCATAGTATAGTATGTCAAAAGAATTATGATAGAAGGTCATACCAAATGTAAAAGAAGAAGACATACTTTATTAATCCCTCACAGGGAAATGTCTTTCTCCACTCTGTGGTGTTTACACACATTACACACACAGGGGGATATGCATAGTATAGTGTTGGTAGTAGTAGTACAGTTCATAACTTGCATTGGAACTAGTTATAGTATTTTCATCTAAAAGATGGAATGAGGAAAAGCAGAGTGTTAAAAACAGTATGTTGCCTAACTTTAAATGATTTAACAGAACATACCCTCAGTTTAATGCCCGCCGTTTTTACATCTATCTGACCTTCCCTCCTCCTGCAGGGCACATCTACCCACGCCTCCTCCACCCACTTGGCTGTCCTAGATGACCTTGACGAACCAATCAGAACTCACCACGGCCCCCCCACCTCCACCAGGAGTAAAGCCAGCAGCGCCCACAGCAAGACCAGTTACCATGGCAGCCTGCGCCGCACTCGTGACGACAGGTAGAGCAGGAAGTCCATGAGCATCTGTCCGTCAGAAGTTGTGATTCGGATGACACTAAGTCTCTCTCTCTCTCTCTCTTCTCTCAGGAGTGATTCTGTGGTTTACCGAGGCACAGAGGCACGCAGTTTCCATGGCAGCATGCCGCGTCTGGACCACCCGCTCTCCGCTCATGGCAGCGTGCATCAGATAGACGGCCACTCGAGGCACGGCAGCCAGCGAGACGTCTCTGAGGCCGCAGCGACCCTCATCACACACGGGACAACAGGAAGTGACAGCCAGGCTGCTCCGAACGACGCCACCAGCGCCTGAGAGGATTATTGAGGAGGCTGTGGACGCCTTTGAAGATTTACCCTCCGCTGAGACACACCCGTCTGTGTTAAGTGTTTCCTCTCTGAAGGTGGAGAGTGTTCCAGTGATATTTTGGGTGTTCCTCGCTGATCAGCAGTTTGGCCACAGCAGTTCAGTCAGTACTCGACTGATCATGAGTCAGTTTCACTGTAAAGCTGAAGTTTGTTTACATAATTATTTAAATTGACAGCGGATGACTCCTGAATGCCTGACTCAGACTAACAACAATATGTCCATCTCTCCAGACGTTCGGTGACATGCTGAATTTATTCAGGGATCATTTGGTTGCCCGGGTAAACCAGAGCTGGCACTGGATAGGAAACAATGGAAGAGAGAAAGATGGAGGACCAGCTTTTTGAAGGCGTCACCATCCTGCTGGACCTATGTGAATAGCTTTTGTAACAATCTTAAATGGTTTACCTATTTTTGACTTATTTGGGTCTCAGTCTTGACCAAGACTCAATTATTCCCGATCCTTGTTTGCTCTGGAGCGCTTAGTGAATGATGTTTCTCAGTGTGTGGCTTCAGAGTCCTATACATGTGGGCTTAATGTGAAATTGTGGACCTTTCTGTGGTTTAGTGAATATTTTTATACTGTGAATTGTCTGTCTGCTGCTGAAAGCTTCGTTTAGTGAATTTGTATGTTTGTGTGTGAGAGTGAGTGAGTGAGAAAAAGTGGTCTTGATGTTTTAAACTGAAATCCTCCCTACAATGGTAACAATAAAAGCACAATGGAGGGGGCTGAACACCGTGCTATCCAGAATGTAAAGAGGTTGTTTCAGAGTCAGAAGGATGGAGATATAACACAGACCTGGTCGGGTGAAACGAGCTGGAATTATATTTGGTCCAGCTCATGTGTACTTTTCTACAGACAGTTAAAAAAAGAAATGACAGTTATATCAGTCGATTAAGCGATTGGTCAGTTTTCAGTAAGCTAATTTATGTCATAGAATCCAAACCCTAAACAGATTCAGAGTACTGATGAAAGCCAATATGTAGAGTAATGTGACTCAAATCCATCCATCTCACCATTCAAGCCTCATTGCTGCAGAAACTGGAGAGAAAACTGAACAAAACTAACAGTGCTTTGATTCTTAATTCTCTCACACTCATGGCTGAAAGGTTGTTTAGTGGTGCTCTGCAAAGTGATTCTTCTGATATCATTTCACTACTTGATATGCAGCTTAACTCTGTACTGTGCTCTTGGCTTCTGTTTGTTTGTTTTGCTGTTCAGACATAGAACTCAAAACTCAGAGGTGCAGACATGTTTCAAAAAAGAAATGTTCTTTAATTTCGGGTTGCAACATTTTCTCTGACAATATTTTACGTTTAAGTAAATGTAACAGGAAGTGTACTGACTAAGTCTTTTTCTACGGTTTGTGTTCCCCATCCCTCATCCCTAAAGACCCAATTAACCTACCTCACCTGTATCCCCTGCCTTCTCTGTACACACACACACACACACACACACACACGTTTCTGTAAAATAAATAGTCAAAATGTCAACACAAAAAACCAGTTCAGAAGAAATCGTTTTGCATATTTCTGAACAACCTTAACTTCAGTCAAATGTAATTTTACAATTGACTCGTGGGTTCTGCCTTCTCACACACACACATTCTCTACACACACCCTTCAGCAGGATATCCGTCTGTCCTCCCCACAGTTGGCGTTGTGCTACCTCCTCCGTTCAAACAGGCTTGGATCATTTTTTGGACCTTAACTGCTGCCTCTCTCCTCCCGTCTGTAAATGTCGACATCTTTATATTTTCGAATTACAAACCTCCTGCCTGTATCTGTTGTACATAGACTCTCCGTCATCTGATGACTAACCTGCCTCACATCTGCCTTCTGCCTCTCCTCTTGTAAATGTGCCCACACTCATCTTTATTTGGACCTACAGCAACAGTCTGTACTGTTGCGATTTGTGACTGCTTAACACCATTTACTTTAACCTCTGAATTGGACGTTAGAACAAGTGAATCTGTGTAAAACACTTCATCTTAATTGAGCTAAAAAGTAATAATAACCTCCCGTAATGAGACATAAGGAAGAAGAGCTTTCCTTGCTTCTTGTCATGCTTTGATACAGCTTCAGAGTGAACAGCAGTCTCTTGACTTGTTATCAAAGACGGTTGAAAGAAATATAATAATATTGTGAATTCTGAAACTTGAGTTGTATTTGCCTTTTAATTTATTTGCAGTTTGGACTGTACTGGCCTATTTGAAATGCAGTCTAATAAACTTTTTATAGACTTAAATGCTTTTGTTATTATTTGAATACTGAACTCACTTGTCGATTGATTCCTGCCGACTAATCTTGAATGCCTTCACTTTAACAGAGACTGCTGCTCCTTCAGTACAAAAGCAAATGATGTAACCCATCTTACACACATAATATAACATGCTTGGTAACACTGTTGCAGGTGTATCATTACATGTAAACTTACTTTAAGTGCATGCCTTTTGTAACCACAGTTCTTAAGCTGGTTTTACTAATAGCATAATGTTGTGGTTTTAGATTGAGTTCTTTAAAGCGATGATAAAAAACCTTAACCCACACACATTTGAAAACTACAGTGTTGTAAAATAAAGAAAGTCCAGATGCATTCACCTTCTTAACACTTTGTTAAAATCTGTAAACGGTGCATCAGTCAAGACCAGATTCCCGAGCGTTCTCGTTTCCGGCGGACGATGGCGGCTACATCCTGTTTGAGAGTAGAGACGCTCTGCTCCAGCTGCTCGGAGAAATCCCGCAGCAGACGACTCTGCTCGTCCACAAACAGCCTGAAGCCCAGCAGGTCAGAGTCCTCCTGGAGACCAGGAACACACCACCTCAGGAACACACAACCTCAGGAACACACAACCACAGGAACACACAACCTCAGGAACACACAACCTCAGGAACACACAACCACAGGAACACACAACCTCAGGAACACACAACCTCAGGAACACACAACCACAGGAACACACAACCTCAGGAACACACAACTCCAGGAACACACAACCACAGGAACACACAACCTCAGGAACACACAACTCCAGGAACACACAACCTCAGGAACACACAACTCCAGGAACACACAACCTCAGGAACACACAGGAACACACAACCTCAGGAACACACAGGAACACACAACCTCAGGAACACACAACCACAGGAACACAACCTCAGGAACACACAACCACAGGAACACACAGGAACACACAACCACAGGAACACACCACCTCAGGAACACACAACCTCAGGAACACACAACCACAGGAACACACAACCACAGGAACACACAGGAACACACAACCACAGGAACACACCACCTCAGGAACACACAACCTCAGGAACACACAACCTCAGGAACACACAACCACAGGAACACACATACTCTAGGGCTTAACATGAGCAACTATAATTAGGTACTTTTACAGATAGCTAACTTAAAATAGATTTATAAAACAAGAGTTGTCTCAGTGCAGACCTGATTGTAAATACCATGATTAAAACATGCCTTTCCTGCCTGGCTACAGAGGTTTATTGTACTACTGGTTTTGCTGCAAAAAAAAACAACTTTAAATAATACAATTGTATCAATTAACTCACAACATTTGTCTTTTTTTCTTGGACTGTTTTATCACATTCCAAACATACCATGATCAAGGTATTATCACCAGTGTAATCTTACTAAAACCTTTCCTATGCCAGTTAATTTGTGTGCCCGATTGTGTATTGTTCTCTATAGATTGGTATTAAACAAAGGTTTAAGCCTTATTGTAGTAAAGCTCACTAATACTGAGGCAGCATACAGTTGGATACGTACACTGGGCCTGTGTCTGCGCAGCCGCTGCAGCTGACCCCTGACTGAGGTCATGCTGTGGTAGAAAACCTTGAGAGAGCGAGCAAACTCTGCATCACAGCTGGGACGCACCGAGCGCCCCCGCACCCCGTCTCCACCTGACACAGGGAGAGGAAGCTGTTTTAGAGTCTGAATTCTACATGTTATAAACAGGAATATTTTTGCCATGTAACAACTGTAAACCAGTTTTGTTAATAACACAATTAGGCTGGTTGTGATGTGTGTGTCAGTTACCATTCCTGGCAGCGTTGAGTTGCTCTCTCAGAATATGATTTTCTTTTCTCAGTGACGAGTTAACATTCTTCAGTTCCTCCATATCCTGCTGAAGAGCTCTCACTGGACAGCTGATCTCTGCAGAGTCTACAGGCTGCAACACACACACACACACACACACACACACACACACACACACACACACACACACACACACACACACACACACACACACACACACACACACACACACACACACACACACACACACACACACACACACACACACACACAGACACACACAGACACAGACAGAGATTATGTAAGCACAGTGATTTGAATGTTTGCTTCATGTATTAGGCTTTGAATCAAAAATCACATCATGCCTATGCTCTATGCTAATATGTTTAGGTCCCATCCTCTGATCAATTATTTTACAATTCTACTATCAACAACTTATCTTACAGTTAGGTACATGTATAATAGATAAGGCTGCACATATATCACCTACAACGTGTTGTTTCTTTGGAAGATTGACAGACTCAACATCAAACTCACTGCAGGGTTAGCTGGGCCTGCCTCCTCGATGATGAAGATGCCCTCTGCAGTCATCCTCACTCCCTCCAGAGATGATACCAGGTCAGTACAACCCTCTGCAACAGAAAACCAGTGTATTCATCTGCAGTGCCTCCAGTATTAATGTATTACTCACTCACATAGTAATCATTAAACGTGGTGTGAAATGAACATCGTTGATATCTGATATTTATTTTGGGCTGCTGCTATGAAATTAGATAGTAAAGCAAAACTTTCATAATTTCATATTGCTGTAAAATATATTTGTTTTACATGCACCTTTTGTAGTAAGTATTTACTGAAATGCGTGAGCTGAACTCATCACACAGCATCTTCCATAATCCTCCATGTTTCTCTTCATCCTCACCTTGAAGGCCCCAGAGCTCCAGCACCACTGCGCTGCTCTGCAGGTAGTCTAAGAGACGCTGGGAGGTGTGGAGCGAGGCGAAGTGAACTCTGTGGTCCAATAGAGGGTTGACGTTGTGCCACACGGCTGGAGAGTAGAGAGGATGGCTGCAGTCAAATAACCTGAAACTGAGTGAGCGGAGAAAGAAGGACGACAAATCTCACTTCTGGATGTGTGTCCTGCCTGTCCTTTAACATCTCTACAGGTAGCCCATATCTCTCACCCAATCTGGACCCCTCTGTCCCGGGCCTCTCGGATCCAGCGGAGGCCACAACACTGCTCCAGGACCAGCTGGAAGTCCAGACGTCGACCCAGTAACTCAGACGGGTCGATCAGGATGTCGTCCTCACCCTGAGCGCTGGAAGGCGAGAACATTTATTTAACACTAAATCTATTGGTGTTTAAGGTAAGTCACAATATGTGTGTGTGTGTGTGTGTGTGTGTGTGTGTGTATGTGTGTGTGTGTTTGTGTGTGTGTGTGTGTGTGTGTGTGTGTGTGTGTGTGTGTGTGTGTGTGTGTGTGTGTGTGTGTGTGTGTGTGTGTGTGTGTGTGTGTGTGTGTGTGTGTGTGTGTGTGTCATACAGTCCTGTGGAAGTGCAGGGGACCAGCTGAGCTTGCAGTATAGCCTCCTCCGTGCCCTCTGACCCCAGCACCTGCAGACAGAGATTATCAACTAAATATCACTCTGTGCCAACCTACAGTCATCAAGCAGGCCAAAAGAAGTGCTTTACAGCGCAAGATTAAAAGAAAAAATACACAACAATAAAACTAATTTGCAATACATTAGATTACAATAATTAACAATATGTTAAAATAAGTAATTATAATTATTTAGCACAATAGAATGACTAGTAAAACCAATGATTAAGACTTAAAGACTAAGTGAGAACATGGTGAGGCCCCTTTAGATGAAGACACCCACCTCCAGCTGCTCCTCCAGAGGGATGCGGAAGGCCAGGGACTGAAGCCAGAGGTGAGCGGAGCCCAGGAGCAGCGGCTCCACAGGGTCCCAGAAAGGGTCTTTATCTCTGGGTAACACAGCTGTAGACAGACCCTCTGCTATCTGACAGCAAGAATATAATCAGGAACAAAAAACAAACTAGTCATTGTTCTGAAATGTAAAACTATTAATGGTAGTGTAACTAAGGTTGACTGTGCACACATTAAATGACTTACATTATATTTTCGAAGCAGACACACATTCTATCAATCTGCAGCACGTTTACCATCAAAGCACTGAAAGATAACTTGTTTGCGTTTTAAGTTATGAGTCTCCTCTCATGCCCCTTTCACAAATGTTGATGTTTTCTCTTTTTAAAGCAGTAAAATAAATACATAGCACACATCCCATATACAGTTATTTGGTTAAAGTATTTTTTGTGCACTTTTCAGTAAGTTGGGTTTTTTACATTTTCTTAAATAAGTTTGTTTTGCATGTAGTCTGTGAACAAAATCAACTTGTAGATTGTCTCTCATTACATTTTGAAAGACACAAGCACAGAATTACATTGTCTCTGCTCTTCTCAGCCTGATGCAGCTGGTAGGCGTCTTCCATCAGGAATTTACGGTTCACAAACTTGGTCTTGGACCACATCCATACCTGGGAGAGAGTGTAATAGCATTTTTTTTTAAATGAAACACCTGAACTCAAACATAAATCGAAAGTGGAATTATTAAAAAGTTTTTGAGTTAGTGTATGTGACAGAAGAGCGATATCATAACCTGTTTTCTTCCCACAGCTGTGACTATGATAACAATCTCCTTCTTCAGATCGTGGCCTTTTGAATCTGACAGCGCCAGATTCTTGATCTCCAACTTAAACTCAACATCCTAAAAAACATGAGACAATAAGATGTAGGGGTTTATTTGTTGTTAATTGACAACGACCACATGACACAAACTAAAATATATCTGTGTAATTTAAGTTACAAACACATGAAGTTGAGAAGAATGCTTGTGAGTTTTACGACATCTGACAAAAGTAATATACTGTGCTGTAATTCTTTTTAATCTTTTTGACTATTATTGATTTATTTAAATGTATTAATTCATGTTTTCATTTAATTTTTTTACTTAAAATACTTTTAAATCAATGTACTTTTAACTTATTTTACATAGCCAAATGTCAAATGTGGAGGCAATGTTCAGTTAAGTAAGTACAATTAGTTGAATGTATTTAATCATTAAACTGCATCAGGAAAGCCACTCTTCCTTAATAACTCGTGCTGCTGTTTGTGTGTTACCTTGTTCAGTTCCTGGCTCATCTGGTTGGCCTCGGCCACCATGGGCATCAGTTTGATGAAGTCGTAGAAGACGGCCAGCAGGCTGGGGTCCGTCTGACTGGAGCCAGCGCTGGACTCACCTAACACAGAAACACACAGAAATGATATTTGATCATATTTAGACCAAAGTTAAACCTCTTAACTTCCCGCTGTAGACGCTGCTCACCCAGGTGGATTCCCTCAGCTGCAGCCAGCTCGGACTGGAAGTAGTCGTAGTCATAGCGACTCCAGTCGTCCCCGCCTCTCTCCGAGGGAAAACCAATGAACAGGTAGGTGCAGTTAGAGCCGAGGATCAGACGGTCCTAGAGGAGACAGAAAGGAGGAGAAGGTTTTGTGTATGTATGTCACACGGTCGCATCATAACGTGTGTGTGTGTGTGTGTGTGTGTGTGTGTGTGTGTGTGTGTGTGTGTGTGTGTGTGTGTGTGTGTGTGTGTGTGTGTGTGTGTGTGTGTGTGTGTGTGTGTGTGTGTGTGTGTGTGTGTGTGTGTGTGTGTGTGTGTGGGTGTGGGTGTGGGTGTGTGTGTGTGTGTGTGTGTGTGTGTGTGTGTGTGTGTGTGTGTGTGTGTGTGTGTGTGTGTTGACACCCACCAGGTGCTGCAGCTCAGTTGTCTGGGAGACAGAGTTGCCGTTGATAATGACCTTTGACCCTGCCAGCGGGGTCAGTGTTACCCGGCGCTGCTCATTCCTGAACACAGCATGACGCTCCTGGATCCTGCCACAGAGAAACACACACACGTGAGCAGACATACATATGCGTGTATAAACTCATACATAAAAAGACCAAAAAAGGTCCTCTTAAAAATGGCTGTGCTTCCAGACAAGCCAACACTTAAAATATCATTTTATTCAAATGCTTATTTTTAAAAGGGTCACAGGTCCTGCAGCTTATCTAGCATGTGCTGGGTGGGTTTTCTGTCTATTCATATCGTACTATTTTTTAAGGAGAAACACGCAAAAAAGTTTTGAAATCCCATATGAAGCAATCTGTGTCCAAACTTTGAATTGTGTTTAGTCTGCATGCAAACACCTTTAGAAGTAGACTGTTAAGTGTCTTTAATCTCACTTTACTTGGACTGGGTTTGTGGTGTTTTGTTGCTCCCTGAGGTAAACTCACCCTAAGCCCTTGATGGAGATGTATCTCGGGGTGGAGTCACACAGGCCGATGTCCCATTCACCTGAAATGCAAAACAGTATGAATGAGAGAAATGAACATGCTAAAGCCGTCATGTTTACATTCAACTCTCGAGCCTGCTTACTTCTGTAGTATTGTTCATTCCCAAAACCTCACTCTCTACATGTGTACTGGACTAGAGAGAGAGATATTCATCACAACATAAAGACATAAAGAGATAGACAGTTACCCTCCTGAATGAAAAGCTTCACCACCCCCGACAGCTGAGTGTCCTCGTTGATGTTCAGGATGTAGGGATGCATCTGCATCATCCTGCGCTCCTGACAGTGAAGGAGAGGGACAGACAGACACGTTAAAAAAATATTTACAGAGTACATGTACAAAAATGGGGCGAAGCCTGCGAGCTAGTTCAGGCAGTCAACTCGAGCACCAATGATACATTAACACGTGACGCACCTCGTCCCTCTTACAACCAACCAAACACATTCTCCTAAACATGCCGCTCTATTTAAGCTGCCAGCTCTTCCTGCCTCTGCCTCGCTATGCTGCTGCTGCTGCTGCACTGCTGTGTTCACTTGCTATTGCTACGTTCATGTCCCTGCTGTGTTTCATGTTGCTGCTGCTCGCCTGACCCACCACCACCCCAGCTTCCACCTGTAGGCTCGGGGATAGTTATCTAACCATCACTCAATGTTCTTTGTAAATCTGTGGAGTGATGAGGCCCGAGCCTAGACGCCAAACTCAAACTATATGCTGCTTATAATAAACATATTAAGAAACACGTGAGTTGTGTGACTGAAATATATTTACCCTTCAGCAAGTGCATTTATGTTCTATGATGACATGGTTTCTAACGCGTATCTGAAACTCTGGTGTTCTCCGATTGTGTATTTGGATATTGTGTGTGTACCTGTGTGATGTTAGCATACTGTTGCTCCCAGTCCTTCAGCGCCTCCTGCAGATGTTGTTCCCACAGAGTCTGAATTGCTCTGATCTGGAGCTCATTGTGGGTCAGCAGCTGGCGAAGCTCCTCTGAACACATAGGAACTAAATTAATCTGTTAACAATTAAATGAAATACAATTTCACAACTTAAATACAATGAATATGTTTGTGTCCTCACTGGTCTCGTCGTTGGCCCTGCGGCCCTCCTGGCCCAGCCGGCTCAGTCTCTGCAGCAGCCGGGCGTTCTCGGCCTTCAGCTCTTTCACCAGACGCTCAGTCGGGCTCTCGTTCACCACGGCTCGGTTCTGGATACGCTTTGCTCTAAACAGGAGAGGGAGGAGGGGACACAAAAAGGACAGGGGTTAGGTAGCGAACCCTTATATTATGGTTGCAACCTGTTGAATTTCTGATGTTTACTCTGGTTCTTGTACCTCTCAGCATAGCGCAGGGTTGAGAGCGACTCCTCATAGCAGATATCAGCAGGGCTCAGGGTGGCAATCTTGAGAAATGATAGATATCCATAATTAGATTCTAAATAAGCATCATCAGTGCTCGTGGGTCTGAATACTTAACAATTGAGTCAGTAACTGAATACAAATTGCATGCCATTTTGTGTTAGTTAATTAGGATTACAAAACAATGTAATCTGATCTGAATACTGTTAAAATTCTCAAAAAGCCAACATTGAAAATATGGCATTTTATACTATAAAAAGAGATGTAGCCACAAAAATTCATCTTTGTGTGTTGGCACTATTATCTGTGTCTGCTACCATGACAGTGCGACTGTTGCCTCCCAGGGCGGACTGCAGCAGTTTGGTGAGGACTGAGTCTCTGTACGGTATGTGGACCACCTTCTTCCCCACCGCCACGTCAGCGAGGGAGCTGGAGGAGAAGAGGAGGTGAGAGATGAAGCAAGAAAAGTGCTGAATGGAACTTAAATGAAGACAAAACACCAGGCCAACCTGATAACGTTTCCCAGGGTGGTGAGGCTCAGGTTGATGGCTGTGCCCTCCTTCAGTCGGTCCGCCTCCGACCCCGACGACCTCTGGCGCTCACTGCCAGCCAGGTCCACCAGGTTGATGTTCGACTGCTTTGTGATGCTCTCTTTGGAAAAGATCTGACAGGAAGTGATGTCAAATACATGTTTTAATACACCTGAGGATTATGTTGTGACACATATAATGAATAGATTCAAGCAAATGTGCAGGTAAGTAACATACTGTGTACGTGTAACTGACTAATAGCTTTAGTAAATGCAAACTTCTTAGATACTGGGACAGACCAATATCAATCTTATTGTGTATAATGTTTTTAGGAAAAACAGATCCACTAACCTGTTTGAGCTGGAGGATAATGAGCATGTGTGAGCGACTGCTATTGGCGTTCATGTGAGTGGCCGCCGTGGTCCGGGTCCTGGTCCCCTGCTCCATCAGCTGCTCCACCTGCAATAAAAGATGAATACACATGAACCCAAATACAAAATACTAACCAAGCACACACTAGGACTTCCAAAATATCCTTAAATAGTCCTTACAGCTTTCACATGATAATCAGGGTTCCTACACTTTTTTCAAAGTAAAATCCAAACGCTTTTTAGCATGTTCAAGGTTCATTTATCTTCCAGCCATACAGTTTATGTATTTACTCATAATTTCACTTCTTTGTTACATTAAATCATTAACCACAACATCATTCTAAACAAGTGACAATTACAATTTCAATCACCACTCAAACCTTGAAAACACCACCATAAAACTCTAGTTTTTTTAATTATTTCCAGCATCCCTACGTACCCTTGATAGATGTTGACCAGGATACAAAACTGACAGGACACTCTGGACTCAGCTCATTGAGTAAACTTTAAACATGGACAGTGTATCTTTTCAGTTCCCCTTCCCTGTCTCACAGAGTTTGTTACTGAATGTAGAGGTGTTTAATCTTCCTCCCTCTACCTGCGGTGCGCTGTCACAGGGTACGGTCCGGAGACCCTCCACATAGAAACCTCTCTGCTGCTCCTCTCTGACTCTGAGCCCCCCCGGAGTACGAGACCCCCGAGACAGCAGGTCAACCACCTGGACAGAATGGTCGAATCAGAGATTAATGAAGGAGAGGACGCTGGTCATCTACCAACACATTGACCTTTGAATGAATGTTATATCCAGAGAAAGTTGAGTTGAAACACGACAGCGAATCAGAAGAAGAAAAATGACAGTGGCTGCTTTCCCTTCTGTTACCTGCTCATTATAGATCTCCAACATGCTGAAAAAGACCTGTATAGACATACAAAAATACACTTCGAAAATTAACCATACATGACACTGCGCTGGGAAACAGCAGAGGTGTGAAGTAGTGGAGTACAAATACTTTGTTACTGTACTTAAGTACATTTTTCTGGTATTAGTACTTTACTCCACTACTTATTTTTCTGACGACTTTTTACTTTTACTTCTTACATTTTGAACACAAATACCTGTACTTTCTACTTCTTACATTTTCAAAACAGGTTTGTTACTTTAGTTTTAATCTGTGTTTGGTGGCGTGATCATTATTATTTAGAGTCATTGTGTGCCTATTGATTTGAACACGATCCGTGTATCCATCATTTGCTGGTCTTCTCTAAAGAAGAGGGACCAATGAAAACGTTGTCATGTTGCCGTTGTTCAGCATGGAAACATTCATTAGCTAACAATGACATTATTGTTCTATTAATATAGAGTAAGGTCAGTTACTCTTTAAAACTGTTAATAGTTATGGGTACTTTTTACTTAAGTACATTTCGAAGGCAATACTTCTTTACTTTTACTTGAGTAAAGAAGTTTAGTCAGTACTTCTACCCTAGTATTTTTAAACACAAGTATCTGTACTTCTACCTGAGTAAAGGATGTGTGTACTTTTGCCATATCTGGGAAACAGACATAAACTCTGTACCTGGCACTGTCTGGTGTCCTGGTTCTCCCTGATGGCCTGAAATAGCCGGTCACAGAGTTTAGGAACCAGGCCTTTGTTGGGCCCGTAGCCCACCATGGAGTAACTCTTCCCTGAGCCGGTCTGCCCGTAGGCCAACAGAGTGGCATTGTAACCCTGCAGACAGCATTTAACAACATCAGAACAGGACTAAAAAGGACAGACGGTAGAACCTGGGTATTTGTTTTAGCCAACTGGCATAGACCTGCTTTGGGGCAAATAAACGTAGAATGTGAACAAAACTCCTGTTATAATGTAATGATTATTACCTGCAGTGCATTCTCCAGTATGCCCTCTCCCAGATCCTGGAACACACTGTCCTGTGGATGGATGATATTTGAACAGCTTGTAACTCAGAATTGGATACAAATTCTCTCAAAAGAGGAGCGTCGTTCTTGTCCAGTTTAGTTCTATAATGCTGCTTTGATTTGGAGTCACAAGACATGGGCGCTATTGAAAAATATAAGACTTTTCAATTAAGAAACTGCTTAATTTCATAAAAATATTCCTATAAAATAGAAAGTGGACGAAAATCGGTTTTAAACAAGATATGTCCTATTTGTCATGTGCAGTAAAAGATCCAGGGTGATTTGTGGATCAATGGGTCAAATGGCATGGAAGCTAATGAAAGGACTGACATTTTTCAATACAATCTAAATAAAAGAGGTGTGTCCTACTCATCCGGTGTAGTAATGAAATGCAGCATTGCTTGGGATATATTGGGACACATAGAAGCTATTACACACACACACACACACACACACACACACACACACACACACACACACACACACACACACACACACACACACACACACACACACACACACACACACACACACACACACACACACACACACACACCACACACACACACACACACACACACACACACACACACACACACACACACACACACACACACACACACCACACACACACACACACACACACACACACACACACACACACACACACACACACACACACACACACACACACACACACACACACACACACACACACGTTCTCACTCCCATCCTGTCACATATTGACGGACGGTCAGGGCCCCTCCCCGTCGCTATATTAAATACAGGGTACCCCTTGACCGTCAGGCTTCTAAGGGCAGGGCGTCCCATAGACCTTCATAGACCACGTGATCAACAACAATGGCCGACCTTTGTGTTATTCTCGGTGGAAAATGTATTGATTGATTGAAAAGTTTATTAACAGCTTGTATATTGGGTACAGTACAGTACAGCTCAAAACATACAATTGTTAAGGGGATGCAGACCAGAGAAAGACTTTCGTCTTGTTTACATCAGGGTCCCCCATTTCCAATTCATCATATCATTTAAGACATATAAGACATATTTGACATACAGATGGCTTATTTACAATTTACATACAGGTGGTTTTTTTACAAACAGATTGCTTATTTACAAATTTCATTTTAGATTTCGTTCTAATACATCCTAACCGGACATTTAAGACATACCAAGTCTACAGATATACAGTTAGTAACAGAGTCTAAAATGCGAGTATATACATAGATGGGGGGGGGAAGCTGTCCATTGAACGACAGGTTGAGATTTGTACCATTACCGGGGCCAGTTTTGCAATGCTCTCCCCCGAAGGTGCTCTTTAAGAGAAGTTTTGAAGGTAAGTATAGTTTTACTTTCCTTTACAGTTGTGGGAAGAGCATTCCACCTTGATGTGGCATAATTGCGAAACGTGTATTCCCCCTTTTTTGTGCCAAATCTGGGTTTCACATGATTTGTGGAGCTCCCTCTGGTGTTATGATCATGGTATTCCTTGACCTTTGGGAAGAATTTTGACATGTACATGGGTACCATAGAGGTGTAGTGGATCTTGTAGACCAGGCCCATTGCAAGTAGCTGTACTCTGTCGTCTACTCTAAGCCATCCTAGGTTGTCAAAGTGGGCAGAGGTGAGGTGGGTTCTAGATGAAAGGTCAAGCAGTAGTCTGACCAGTTTATTTTTGCGATGTTTGAAGTTTTATTTTTAGCGCCTTGGAGGTGCTATGGTACCATGACGTGCAAGCATAGTCATAGTACCCTTGAATGAGTGCTCCTGCCAGAGTCTTCAGGGTGTTCTTGTTTACCAGAGAGGAGATCCGGTATAGGAATCTAATTCTTTGATTGACTTTTTTTATTACATTGGATGCCATTTTGTCACAGGAGAGGTTTGCCTCAAGAATAGATCCTAGGTATGTAATTTCCTTCTTACTTGTGACAATAATGTCGCCCACTGCAACTGAGAAGTCGTTGGATTTGCTGAGATTATGTTTCGAACCGAAGAGAATGGACTCTGTTTTACCCAGGTGTAATGATAATGTATTATCGGCGAGCCAGGTGCAGATTCTGCCGAGCTCGGAGCTGAGGGTTTTTTCAACCTGCAATCTGCTCCTGTCAGAGACCAGCAGGGCTGAGTCGTCCGCGAACAGGAACAAGTTGCAGTCACATGCTGATGACATGTCATTTACATAAATTAGGAACAGTAACGGACCTAATATGCTTCCTTGTGGATAAAATGCCTATTTTAAGGTTCATTTGGCCATTAAAATGCGTTTTGATGTCATTTTATGCGATTAATATGAGTTGTTATTTCTGATTATTTGTGCAGTAGATGTACATGATGTTTAGTTTGCTAGTTATGACGAAGATTACTTTATGAATGTGTACACATTCATGGTTGCTAAGGTGGTTGCTATGGACGCTGCAACAGCTCCCAGACCACGTGATCATCAATAATGGCCGACCTTCGTGTTATTCTCGGTGGAAAATGCCTATTTTAAGGTTCATTTGGCCATTAAAATGCGTTTTGATGTCATTTTATGAGAGTAATTAGTTTTTATTTCTGATTATTTGTGCAGTACATGTACATGATGATTAGTTTGCTAGTTATGACGAAGATTACTTCATGAATGTGTACACATTCATGGTTGCTATGGTGGTTGCTATGGACGCTGCAACAGCTCCCAGACCACGTGATCAACAACAATGGCCGACCTTCGTGTTATTCTCGGTGGAAAATGCCTATTTTAAGGTTCATTTGGCCATTAAAATACGTTTTGATGTCATTTTATGCGAGTAATTAGTTTTTATTTCTGATTATTTGTGCAGTACATGTACATGATGTTTAGTTTGCTAGTTATGACGAAGATTACTTCATGAATGTGTACACATTCATGGTTGCTAACGTTTTTTTTTGTGGAAATGTGTTTTTTCACAGCAAAGTCACCCTCTGTACTTGGACTTATTGGGAGAATCTAAAGGCAAGAACATCCCAAATATTCATTTAGGTCTTTATTTTAGACCTTTAGTGTGTGAGGAAAATAAATGAGGCTCAGAGCCTCGTATTTTTTAAATCTTTTTTTCCTTCTAATTTGTTATTCTTTTCAAAATAACACACTGTTATTTACTCACCAATAACACACAATTATCCTTGCTTTTATTTATTGGTTTAATTCCATAATCTCGGGCTTTTTTGGCGTTCGTCAGGAACTGAATTTCAAAAATAAAAATAACCGGAAACAGACGTAGGCCTATAAGGGACATTTCGAGCATCATTGCGATTGTCAACATTTTTGAATTTAGGATGGCCGAAGACACTACACTACCCATAATCCCCAGCTATCGTTTAGGACTACAGTCCCCGTGATTAATCTTCAAGGTCTGGGATTGGATGTTGGAGTGGCAGTGCGCCAAGGTTACGCCGAGCGTCAAACAGCTGTTTGAAATTGAACGAAACCACGCCAGACTATCCAAAACTGGAATCGAACGCCCCCCAGAACTACATACTACTACACTATTGTGTTTCGCAAAATATTCTATGGGACGTCTCTACTGAACGTTTTCGTTTTTCCCACAATTAGAAGTTGCCAGTATTAAACACATTGGTGTTATCAAATGTAAAACATATAATTAATAAATGGGTGAAACTCGCTGTCCATAATGCGCAGCATTAATATATAGCATTCATATATACCCACCCAGCTCATTGATACTTTGTAATTCTACTCCACTACAATTAAGAGGTTAACCTGGTATTTTTACTCCACTACACTTATTTGAGTTACTTTGCAGATTCTGATTAATGATGTGAAATATAAACAACCCTTAAATCAGACTTTAGTTACACCTGAGTAAAATGCAGGTAAGGTGATTGTCAAGTGCCAACAATCAGGAGAGATATTTGATAGTTGGTGCTTGAGAAGACTAAACATGTATCTGCAATTGACATGAATGGAAACGAGTAATAAAGTATATTAATTACTCGTTATTCTCTACTAATATTTAATTAAAAACTGTATATAATGGCTATTTTGCACATCCCTTTCAAGATTTCAAGATTTTCAAAGGTTTATTGACATATCATATACACAACTACGGTGTAGTTATGCAATGAATGAAAAACTTGGGTCACAGGTTCCTCAACAGTGCATTACTAGACATCTATCAATATGTGTGTATACCTCCACCATTAAACTGTCATATTCTGCACATTTATCATTCTATCTATCTACATAAGAGTATAATCCATATGTATAATATCAGTTAAAATAAGTGCTTCAACATAGTTAACATTGCAGGAAAGCAATATATTAGACGTTAAGTATTTTGTCAGGCTTAATATTTATCTGTAGATAGATACCCCCAAAGTTTTTTTCTTATTTAAAAGAAGACCTTAATCTGTTATTTAATGTTTAAATAAAGGTTAATTCGTTTTTCTGTTTTGCACCTCCTCCTATCAATATCTTTGTACATCCTGCACTAAACTGTTTTATTGTAGAGATCACTTATAGTATCTTCTTGATTTTTTATATTCTATATTTATATCACAGACCTTCTACTTTCCCCCTATGAAAGTATGTACTCTTAATATGTTTGTAATCAAATATAACACGTAAAAACAATAATTCAATAACGTGCTTTAACCACTAGGCGGTGCACACAAGGTACACACAGCCATAATAACTTTGTATTATTAGTGTAGGACACTTGTATGTACAACATCTGAAGATGTGTTGTTTTATTCATGCTTTCACATAATTTTACAGCATATTGCTATACTATTTCAGACTCAGTATTTACATTCTTACATTCAAAATTCAATCCAATTCAAATCAGTAATATCTTTAAAAACTACAAGTCCTTTTATATCAGCTGTGCACCGTTATGGTGTAAATATAACCTATCTATGAATTATATCAAATGTAAAAGTCAGCCGAATTAGTGTTGATACTGCAAGGAGACGTATTGTGTGAAGAGAAATTGAAGATGTTGTTTAATTGTTGATATATTTATGATCCACGTCAAGTATTCAGTTTCGGCGGCATTTCTTCAGTTTTTCCCAAGGTCTTCTCATCAGGGCTCTATAAATAAAGAACTACGGCAGATCTGTAATATGTAATGCAGCCGAACCGTGTATTACAATGCCGTTATGTGATGACTTTCAAAGAGAAAAGCAAGAGCACTCGGAATTAAGTATTATTTTATTCTTTTAAAATGTTTTCCGGATTTCATATAATATAAACACCAAATCCCAGCATGCATTGCGGCTAAAACATCCAATCAGCGTAGCTGAGGATCTTGGGTAATCGCTCGAAATGCCTACGTCTGTTTCCGGTTATTTTTATTTTGAAATTCAGTTCCTGACGAACGCCAAAAAAGCCCGAGATTATGGAATTAAACCAATAAATAAAAGCAAGGATAATTGTGTGTTATTGGTGAGTAAATAACAGTGTGTTATTTTGAAAAGAATAACAAATTAGAAGGAAAAAAAGATTTTAAAAATACGAGGCTCTGATCCCCATTTATTTTCCTCACAGACGGCAACACTAAAGGTCTAAAATAAAGATCTAAATGAATATTTGGGATGTTCTTGTCTTTAGATTCTCCTAATAAGTCCAAGTACAGAGGGTGACTTTGCTGTAAAAAAAACACATTTCCACCCAAAAAAATTAGCAACCATGAATGGAGTAATCTTCGTCATAACTAGCAAACTAAACATCATGTACATCTACTGCACAAATAATCAGAAATAACAACTCATATTAATCGCATTAAATGACATCAAAACGCATTTTAATTGCCAAATGAACCTTAAAATAGGCATTTTCCACCGAGAATAACACGAAGGTCGGCCATTGTTGTTGATCACGTGGTCTATGAAGGTCTATGGGACGCCCTGCCCGTAGAAGCCTGACGGTCAAGGGGTACCCTGTACGTAATATAGCGACGGGGAGGGGCCCTGACCGTCCGTCAATATGTGACGGGATGGGAGTGAGAACGTGTTGCGCACACACACACACACACACACACACACACACACACACACACACACACACACACACACACACACACACACACACACACACACACACACACACACACCACACACACACACACACACACACCACACACACACACACACACACACACACACACCACACACACACACACACACACACACACACACACCACACACACACACACACACACACACACACACACAACACACACACACACACACACACAAAAGACTACTTGTATCAAATAGAAGCTGGATTAAAATCCCCCAAAAGAGGTGAGTCTTATTTGTATAATATAGTAATAATATCTGCCATGGATTGGGAATCAATGGGTCACATGATATGGAAGCTTTACAAAATAATGATCTTACATTACAGTATGTTTGTAAAATCTAGATATCTGCATTCTGCTTGTTGTACAATGTTTACTTCCAGCTCTCTGCCTGTTCTACCAGGAGCCACTGACCTGGTCGGAGTATCGCCCCCCCCGGCTCCTCGGGGACGTAGAGGCCCCCGCGGTCCCGTGTGAAGCCGCTGTGGGACCAGTAGGCGTAGTCGAAACAGAACGAGCGGCGGCTCTGGGACTCACGAGGGTCCTGGATGGTGATGGAGCTCGTCACCATGGAGACAATACATCGGCTCCCTGCGGCCCTCTCTCTCTGGGGGGGGAGGAAGCAGGGTGAGAGAAGGACAAAACCAGACTGTGGGGGGGGTTAAGATCAGATTTAAAGGGAAATAGGAAGAAGTGAGAGTCCTAAGACCAATGTCCAAATCCTCTTTAGAATTAAACTTAAGTTGGCTACTTAAAGGGGACATATTTTGCTCATTTCCATGTTCATTCTTGATATTTCAGGTGTTTACCAGAACATGTTTGCATGCTTTAATGCTCAACAAAATAAATATACTCTTTAGCACTTTTGGTAGAATTGCGTTTTATAGGCAACAGCTTTGGTTTAATTTGTCTAACAAATCAACTGCAAGTGGGACTTCTTCCTATACACATTTCACTGTATTTCATTTAATTGTATATTTGTTATTTTACATGGGCTTTGCTTTCAGACAGGCCTACAAAATAACATCTGCTTCAGTGTTGCTATCTTTTTTGTAGAAAAGTAATACATCTGTATGATGTCAAATCAACCTGTTTGCCGTTACACAGTTTTGAATACTAACTTTAATGTACATGATATGAACAATAATACAACTCTTGATTATAACAACAAGCTTATGTGTCAATGCATTGTCTTTATTTTTGATCTGGTAGGTTCCATCAGTGTGTACTGTATAACAGTCCAATAACATTAATATATTACATTAAGCTGACGTTTTTTAAAGCGAATCACACTAAGTGCAATAAACCCTGAAGACACAAACTCTGAACATCAATAAACCTGCAGCTGCATTTTCTTCGAATAAACTAAACCATTGTGAATGGTGGTGCATAAGCATTTTAGTAGCATCAACGTTTAAGTTACTCCTTAGTCACTTTATTTTTGTTTGATTTAGGTTTAATGGTCAAGGTGCAGTAGAAACAGGGGGGTTTTCAGTCTGCGACAGAAGATGTATTGAGTTTCATCCTGATATCATTGTGGAGCCACGATAGCAAACAGGCACGTTCTTGAATGCTAATATCAGTTAATGTGACATGCAAAACATACACATTAGAACATCGTCAGGCAAATAAATAACGGAGAAATTGCATACAAATTCAAAAAGTGAAACATATTGCATGTACATATTCTCCACACTGACCTTGTTGAAGGGCCGGACTCTGACGGCCACTTTGACACAGTCCTTGCTGTGCATGCCTGCAGCTTTAGCCCTCATGGTGCAGCAGCAGAGTGATCGGCCCCTCACACTGGGACTGTATCCAGTTACACGTCAACATGGACACTATCAGGTCAGTGCGACAGGGACAGAGGCGTCCATATTAGTCTGTTTAGCTAATGCATTAAGACAATTTACGGAAACAATCAAGAAGAAAACATTGAAAGTTTACACATTGTCTATACTGTGTAAGACTTATGATGCCTAAATCTGTAGTCAGAATCAGAAACAGGTTTATTACTAGGTAGGTTTACACGTACGAGGAATTTGACTAGGAGTCGTGAAGAAGAAGAATTCAAAACAAGTAGAGAACTAGAAAAATATTTAAAATAATTAAAATATAACAGTATTTACAGTGCAATAGAAGGAACACATTATGGAATAAAAATCTGCAGTAATACAAAATATTGTTGTTCCCTGAATGTTTTCTTTTTCTTATATAAAAAAAACACTGGACACTAAACTAAAATAGACAGTATTTAGCAGATACTGCTACAGGCTTAACATTAACTAGTTAACTTGATTGACTATAACAAACAATAATAACCAACATTTAAAATGAAGCAATCTATGCTTTTAGTTTGCTATATTATTTCTCCCTGCCCTGCCGTTTTATTATTGGAGTGTTGCCGTGGAGATGGGGCCAGTTTCACTTTCCCCTCCTCTACACCCATAAATTATAAAAGAGACAGAGCTCTGGGAAATAGTGTAATTCCTCCAGGGTGGATTCACATGTTACAGCTACATTAATGTCAACATTTTATGACTCTCTGAAATTACTTTTCACCCTAGCAGCTACATTTCTGACATTAAATATAACCTAAGCTGGCATTTGAAGGGTTGATTGAGTTTGATGGACATCCGATATTATCTGAGGCACAGGATAGGGTCGCAGCTATTGTGGAGGACAATAAGACCCTGGTAGCTCCTTCCAGGCGTTCACTGCACACCACAGACTGACAGGAAAACACACGCTCTTAAAGACAATAAATTGAATTGAGACAGGATTTGAAGTATTCAAGCGTAGCCATATTTATCAAAGAGCAGTCGTCAAAAATAAGACATTCTACACACATTCATCAGAAAATAGCCTATTTCTCATGTTGGTTGCCATAAATTTAGTTTAACAAGTCTATGAACATGTCGCAAAACATCTATTTTACATTTTTAAAACCCTAAACAGCTGTGTAAGTCTTTTTGTTGATTTCACACTTTACATCATCCCTATTACACAAACACTCAAATCTGATGGCATTAGTTTACAAGTCTTTCACAGGTAATCCCTCAAATTGACACATTTTAAGACTATGGCATAGGCAGGCTGATTAGATGATCAAACGCATTCATGACACTTAAAACCTCAAAATGAAAGACATTTTTTACGATGTATTTATGTACTTTATTTGGAACATAGCAAAAGACTATATACACATTTATCAGTAGAAATCGTTTGACTCCACTGGGTTGGTTGCTTTTCTTCTTAAATAGAAAAAGGTAGCAGGCCTCAAGATTTAAAAAGTAAACGAGGAGAACAAAAAAAAAAAAGAAAAAAAAAGTTAAAAGAGTGTGAATAAAACCAATTTCTTAGAGCAAGGCTCACTTCAGTCCCTCTGGTTTTATTACTGGGCGCTTCTAAAAGCCCACCTTGATTTAATTCCCTTGTGTCGTTCTGTGTCCAGAGATTTAGGCGGATTACGAGGAGCGTCTTAAAATGTCCCACGGATGCAATATCAAGTGAAATCCAGTCCACATGAACGGGATATTTAAACTCCAAAAATATATGCCTCTCTCTCACTGCTGTCCAGTGTGTTTTCTCCCAAAAATATATTTTCATGCCTAAATTGCCTTTTTTTTCATTCACTTGTCCTACATTGAAGTAAATATACGAAGACAACCACAGCACTCGGAGGCATTTGAGGAAATAGAACCATAATGAGTTTAGGCATACACTTGTATTTGACAGCTCTTGACCGAGTTGGTTCAGATCTTCTCGCGGCTGTCTGAGGTTCCCCGGTTAAAACCACCACCGACCTCCTTAAAGTTTCTTCCTCCGTGTTACAGGTTTTGAGAAAACGGTTTCCATTATTCGTTTGCGTCGAAGGTTCCTGCCGGGGGCTGGGGGCTCTCCCTCCTTCGTCCTCTTCTGTGCTCGGGGGAGGGGATCAGCGGGGCTGGGCAGAGGAGAGAGCAGTTCCACCTCTGCTATGGGAGGACGCTCCAACACGGCTTTGGATCTGAAGACAAAGAGACAAATGCTGTGACTAGCATTCGTCAAACGTTTGTACGCAAGACATTTCTATCCTATGTCTAAGGGTTCAAAAAGGTATTTTTCGACATGACAAGAGGGTCTTACTTGGCTGTTCTTTTGCCTGATTTTCTGGTTTTAGAAACACTTGCTGCTTTTTCCATCTCGCCAAGGTCTTCTTCTGAAGCAATTTCATCCTGCAAACAAAAAAATTGCTTTTTAAAGACATTTTGTTCAATGTACAACAGAATGACTGATTTTCCGAATTAAAATACAACCCTTGACATATGGCTACCATCATTATAAAATCATATGAAAATGGGCAGTATAAAATCAAATATATAATTAAACTGCAGATATATTTAATGAATCCAAGTATAATGAGCAAGTATTGTCGTCATATCGGCAATATTCACATGAAAGTGTACTAAAGTTGAACTTCAAGGATGCTAATTTGCTTCACTGCCAAAGTAAGCTTGCATACAGTGAAAGTAAACAGGACAAACGTTTTTATTTTGTGTATGTGTGACAAGAGCAATAACTTTTCAGAATAAAACACAAATCCAGGCAAATGTTTAGACCTTATTAGCAGAAGTATTTACCTGAGGAGCTTCTTTGACAACCTTCCTCCTGCTGCGAGTGACACGGGCCGCAGACTCTTCACTGGGGCTGGGAGACTGTCCTCTCTTAGCTGACACACACAAACACACACACACACACAAAGGGTTAAAACCATCATGGATGAACGGATGAACAGATGGACATACAGGTAAATGTATAAACAGCTCACCTCTTGTTCTTCTCCGTGAGGGGGAGTAGATGTAGGAATTCTCGCCTGGATTAGACTCTTCCTCTTCGGGTTCAGGGATGAGGCTTGGGTTTACAGGAAGTATGAAGTGAACCTCCTCCACTGAAGACTTGGTACTCCTCTTGCTAGTTCTTACCATCTTTGTGACGACTGTAATTGGATAGAAATATTTGAAATTGTTGTGTCACTACCTCAAAGCTTGTTGTATGTTATGATGGCTATCTTACAGACACTGAGATTCACTGTATCCTCACACATACCTTCCTGCTTCTCCTTCTCATCCTGCAGTCTCTTGATGAGGGCGTCTGCCACAGGCATCTCTGAATGCACCTCCAGAGGGGAGTCCAGTAAGGGATGGTCTTCCTCGGGGTAATCCCAGAGCTTGGTTCTTGTAGATCGACGAGCGTTGGAGCGACTAGTTTTGCTGTTTACTTCAGGCTCCAGTAGATCTCCACTTTCTTTGATATTATCAGTAATCGTCTCTCTTATCGTCTTCCTTAAACTCTGAGGAATTGATAGAGGAACAAGTTTCACCTGAGAGTGAAATGTGGATGGCTTGGGTTAATAAACATGCAACATGGAATAATGAACAAAAAAAAAGGTGAATTGAAACTGAAATGAGGTAACACTTATTTTATGGAAAGATGCATCTTAAAAAGGTCCCCTACCATACCGTTTTCATCAATATATTATAGGTCTCAGAAGTAAACAAAACATGTCTCTGAAGTGTTTGGCTCCAAACACGTAACAGATCATTGCAGCATTACCCATAATCCCCTCTGTTTCAGCCCAACGTTTAAAAAGTGCTGATTCTCTGTCTGTTACTTTAGATGAAAATAAGGAGCCCCTCCCCACGCGCCTCTGAGAGAGATTTGGTTAAAATAACACAATGGTGCTCTAGGAGGAGATTCAGGTGATAAGGTGGGGGGGTGGGGGTTACCTTGGTTGCTGATTGGTTAATGGTTACACAAGCCAAAACATCGTTATGACATCATAAAGTGGCCAAAATCTGATCAGCTCATTTTCTGACAGGTTTTTATATAAATGGATCAGGACAAAAAGTGAACGAATCTCTTTACACAGAGGGGACACATGTTTATGTATAAAAGACATGAAAAAGTGCATTTTGCATAATAGGTGAAAATTCAGCTGATGGTTCAACATAAAGAAAAATCTTAACGTCTATAAACATCATGGTGAAGATGAAACATTCAAAGCATTCAAACAGCTTTCAGCTTATTTTACATCAACAACTGGCATACACAAGAAAGAACCGGTTTGAATAACTTACTTGTGGATAAACGCTCAGGGTAATGCGGTTGGACAGTCGGGTCGCCCTGCCAAGACTGGAAGATCTTTTTACATCTTCCTCCTCCTCCAGCAGTGCTGTCTGCGTTTCTGATGATGTCGTCTTGCTTTTCCTGGAGTTGCGTTTGGCCGGAGTTGCAAAGACCTCCACCGGTTCCTTCTGTTCTTCCAAGATCTCCAATGTTGCCGACTCCACCTCACTGCTACTCAATATCCTTCTGCTGGACCTCGTCGGAGTGTTTACCCGAGTGGTCCTGCGTTTGGCCGGTGTCTGAGTCTTGGAGCTTGTTCGCCGATAAACTTTAGTATCTGTGACGCCTTCTATTTCCTCCTCCTCCTCATCATCATCATCACCACTTTCGGTCTTTTTGCTGTTCCTTATTGAGGTGGCCTTCTGGGAAACCCGACGTCTGGCTGGTGAAGTCGTTGTGTTTTCAGTATCCATGGCGATCTCCTCTTTAACATCTTCTTTTGGAGGCTCTGGCTTAGCGTTACGAGAACTTCTTCGAGGTGTGGTAAATTGGACTTTGCTCTGGTTACTTTTACGACTAGGAGACGCAGGAAACAGAGTGCTGGTTAGTTTCTCCTCTGCTTCCTCTTGGAGGGGAACGGTAAAGGCAATCGTCCTCCCTCTTGTTGTACTCCGTGTTGGCGTGGAAGGAGCCTTCTTTTTCCTCTGGGAAGATGGGGCCTCGAGCACCGGCTGTTCCTCTGGCTGGCTATTTGAGATCACAACTCCTGCAGGTGCTGGTTCTTCCTTCTCCTCTCCCATCTCCTGATTAGCATCTTGCTCTGCCATTGAGTCTTTGTCATCCACAACTGGTGGGATGACTTCCAGTGCATTCGGTTCAGAGTCGGAAATACTTTCAGGTTCTTGATCTTCTTTAGCAGGCATTTCTGCTAAAGGCTCCTCCACTGGACTTGGTTCAGACAACAAAATGACTTCAGGTTCTTGATCTTCAGCAGCCAGTATTTCTGCTGTGGGCTCTTCCACTGGACTTGGTTCAGACAATGAAAGCACTTCAGGTTCTTGATCTTCTTCAGCAGGCATGTCTGCTGTGGGTTCTTCCACTGGACTTGGTTCAGACAATGAAAGCACTTCAGGTTCTTGATCTTCTTCAGCAGGCATGTCTGCTGTGGGTTCTTCCACTGGACTTGGTTCAGACAATGAAATGACTTCAGGTTCTTGATCTTCAGCAGCCAGTATTTCTGCTGTGGGTTCTTCCACTGGACTTGGTTCAGACAATGAAATGACTTCAGGTTCTTGATCTTCAGCAGACAGTATTTCTGCTGTGGGCTCTTCCACTGGACTTGGTTCAGACAACGAAATAACTTCAGGTTCTTGATCTTCAGCAGCCAGTATTCCGGCTGTAGGCTCTTCCACTGGAATTGGTCCAGAGTCGGAAAGACTTTCAGGTTCATTATCTTCAGCCAGCATTTGTGCTGGAAGTTCTCCCACTGGACTTGGCCCAGAGACTGAGCGTCCTTCCTGTTCCTGATCTTCAACGAGCATTTCTGCTGAAGATTCTTCCACTGGATCTGGTTCTGACATTGAAAGGCCTGCAGTTTCATGATCTTCAACCAACATTACTACCTCTTCATCGCTCTGTACTTTAGCATCTTCTGTCTCAAGGTTTTCCGCACTGTTTTCAGTTTGTAGGCCAGCAAGTTCTGACTCTGTCGTCCCATCTAGCTCAATTCCATCTAAAGTATCCATCTCTTTGCCCTGGTCCTTTTCAGAGATTTCTCCAGACCCAGGAGGATCCTGATCATCTGTGTCCAAAATAATGACCTCGGGTTTGTCAAGAGCCTCTATTGCTGGAGACAGGGAGGGAGGGTCAGAGCACTGCAGATCATTCTCCATTGGCAGCGTGTCTGCATCATCGTCCATATCCAGCATCAGAGAGAAGCTGCTGTTAGCTTCGGTCCTCTGCTCATCTGGCACAAGGGTCTGCTGAAGCCCAGGAAGACACAGCTGAGAGCCATCGACCAGGCCTTGCCCCTCCACAAGCTCCAGTGGTACGAGGAGAGTGGTCGAGGGTTTGAGCTCCATGTATGATGTTCCTTGCTCTTCGTCCTCAACAGCATCTAATTCTTCATCTGCACCGAGTCTCACCATCACCACCTCACCCTCCATGTCCTCCTCTAACATCTGTAGCGGAATAAACACACAGGAAGAGTTATTTCTTGATTTCTAACCTCTGCCAAAGAGGTAAAACAACAACAAAATAAACACTTTGGCCTTAGCGGAGGTCTGCACAGTGATCAATTACATATTTTATCACGACTAATTGAGTAAATGCCTAATAAAGTGTTACCTTTATCTCTGCACCAGGCTCGATCAGAGAGAACTGCGCAGCCTCCTGTTCCGACAGACTTGGCAGGAAGTGCGTGTGTTCTTGTTGTACAAAGACTGAAGTGGGTTGGAGCGGTGGCAGCCTCCCATTACCCTGGACCTCCTCAATGATCTCCACCTCACTACCAGAGTCCTCTTCCTCTTCCTGGTCTTCCTCCTCCTCCTGATCAGACTCCTCCTCCTCCTCTTCTTCCTCTTCTTCCTCTGACAAGGCGCTAGAAAGCTCATCACTATCATTCAAACTCACAACAGCTAGTAGAAAAGGAGAGAGCAGAGAAGTGCAGGTGTGTGAGGAAATGTGTAAAGCAGTACAGCAATAGTCAGTCAGGGCTCGACAGTAACGGTTGCCAGGTTGCCATTGGCAACCATTCAGATACAATTTCAACCACTTCTTGGCCTTTGGTTGCCATCAGTGGCAACCAGTTTTTAACATAAAGAAATAAGGACAGCAAACAGCTAAATGTGCACCCCAAAATAGATAAATGTTAAATATTTGTTGTATTAAGAGTGATATTTAATTATTGTTGTGACCAGTCGGAACCTGATACTTAAGTTGCACGTGCATTGGTGTGATTACGGAGCCAGAAAGCGAAGCGATGCACGTTTAGTCAATTATTTATTATTATTTAGTCAATTAGTCGCGTGCGCAGTGCGCCGTTTGTTTTACAAAAAATGGCGAAGCAAATTAAGTTGTTTGACTGTGGGGTAAAAAGTTCGGCCAACCCGTCAACTTCTCAAACGAATGATCAAAGTGATTCAACTGATAACGCGCAAGATGAACCCGAACGAAAAGCAAAGAGGAAATGTGTAAAGTCTTGGGAGGTGAAATATATATGTACATGTAGCATTAATAATTAATATCTAATTCTTAACTGTGAATGGTTTTCATTTATTTAACATTAGAAATGTATTAGTGTGGCCAATCCAAGACTTCAATGCTGAAGGGCCAGTGGATCTATGGTGGGGTCAGCACAAAGGTCAAGGAAACCCACATTTGAAAGGGAGACAACGGATGACCAAGAAACGAGTGACTTGCTCAATTCATTTGTGGATCTGTGAAGAACATAACAGCTGCACTACTGGTATTTTGTATACCAGCAATTGAGGGTGGACAAGTTTACTACCACTTTAGTTTCAACTTATTGTAAAGCATTTGAACATTCTTTTGTGTCACATTTTCATTATTAAGTTGATGTATAACTGTATAGTATCTTAATTATATAAAATATAAGGTGACTAAAAATGGCAACCGTATTTTCAGTTTTGGCAACCAAAAGCTGATGCCTGGTTGCCAGCCTGGCAACCACTTTTAAAAGTTAGCATTGAGCCCGGTCAGTGTTCATTTGCATGTGTCGTCCTCACATTGGGAGTCTGTGCCGGTTGGCTCCGTCGACGTCACAGAAGCAGAAGATTTTTGGCTGGTGAACACTGGAGGAGCTTCAGCAGCATCCTGCACCTCCTCATCAGCATCACCCGCTGACTCACTGGGAGAAGGGAGAATAACATTTTTATTAAAAACCTAAATACAACATTACACGTCATTTGTTAGACGCTTTTATCCAAAGCAACTTACATACATTCAGTACTGTGGACAATCCATTCATAGAGCCAAAACATTTCAAGTGCTACTCAACTGGCTTTAGATAATAAGTCCTTTATTAGTATATGAGTGCTTTGTTAGTATACAAGTGCTTTGTTAGTAATTGTATTGCTCGAAGTGGAGTCGAAAGAGAGTTTTTAGTCTGCGCCGGAAGATGTGTAAGCTTTCTGCTGTCCTGATGTCAATAGGCGCTTTCACACCGGAGTACTTTTCCCAGTATAGTTCCGATATAGTTCTGAAAATTTGTGTTCACACCAAAAAAATCCGGAACTAGAACTTAGTTCATGAGAACCTTTCCACTCTCTTTTCAGTCCCTGCTAGAGAGCAGGGACTTTCATGGGAGAAAAAGGTTCACATTTCTGATTGGCTGGGCGGATTGCAAACCACGCCCCGTAAAACTCCCAAAAAGTTTTGTGAAGCCGCAATTTTATTTGCTCGCATTAGCATTAGCCCAGCACACCAACAGAGAGAGACTAACTTATGGCAACACAAAATAAAACGTGGGAACGGTGGAGATGAGGAGGTGTCGGCGTTTCTGGCGATTTACTCTCAAGGCTTCAGTAGAAGCTGCTGGGACTCCCAGCAGCTTCTACTGAAGCCAGTCTCCAACTCCGGGGACTTCGGGTAGCAGTATACGCCGTGAAGTTGTTTGCGGCCTGCCAGTAAACCCAAAGCAGAAGAAGTAATGTCAGCGGCTTCATTTGACTAATCCTCCCTCAGGGACTTTCCGGTGTGAACGCGATCTGCTCTTTAGTTCTGATGAACTAACTACGGCAAAGTACTTGGTGAGAAAGCGCCTAATGGGGAGCTCATTCCACCATTTTGGAGCCAGGATAGCAAACCGATGTGTTTTTGCTGATGGGAACTTGGGTCCCCAACTACAAAGATGTAGTGTTATTTCAAGTGTTTCTGTTATTCAATAATACACTTCAGAGATATGGATTAAAATAAAGACTTGACCGACCACCTAACTTCTAAAATATGATGTGTTCATGACATTGGAAAGGACAAATATGAATATACATACAACCTGAAAACATATGCTTCTGGCCACAGCTTTAACAATTGGTCTTATAGGTAAGAGATTTTGTTCTTCTTTTTGTAAACAGAACATTTACAGACCTGTTGAAGGAGGCCTGCATCTGGGATGCGTCGTGGATTCCTGAGCGGGAGAGCGGAGGAGACGGATCGCCGCCAAACAGATGTCTCTGCACAAACGCTGTCAGATCTGTCAGATAAAACAGGAGAACTCGTAAGTATGAAGTCCTTATGTTCTTGGTATGGTTATGGGTACATTTCCCACCATAGAAAAGCCAGGTGTTACACAATTTCCTCGTAGATTTTTTGGTCTAAGAACCACTATCGTTGCCTACTTGGTAATATCTTCACATTTAAAGTTTAAATGCATAATTTAAAGATGGACCTGATGACTCCAGTTCCTCTTCTGGTGTGATTGTGGGTTCAGGGGCTGCAGATGGTTTCAGAGCCTCGGTGAACTCTGTGGATTCAGAGGCCTCAGTCTGGACGTCCTGCTCCACTGGAAGATCCGGGGATTCGACTTCAGCACCAGAGTCTGTGCCCTCAGTAACCTGGTGACAAACTAGTAGAATACAACACGTTTGTCAAGCCATGTTTTAGGGAAGTGTGGGGAAAACAATTTTTCTTAACAACTCTTATTTTGGAATTGTAAATCTCTGAGCAGATCTAGGTATCTTGGTGGGGTGACTTGGTGTGAGACTTCTAAAAAGGTAATTGAGAAATAAATAAACCTAATTACGCAAATGATTACCTTCCTGATGACCAAATGATTGCATTCCTGCCGCGGTCAGACTATACAACCAGCACAGCCCCTAGTTGCCCCCCCCCACACACATACTATATCACCCCTCGCTGCTAAATACCTACAAACTATGTGCAATATATAAATGCCGTTAATAACTGTGTAATATATACCTGGCCTTAGAACTGTTACAAGGTGTGTATTTTGTAAATTGTGTAACTTGCTGCTGTTAAATACCAACCACCTATGTGCAATATGTGCAATATATATAGATGCCGTTAATAACTGGGTAATATATACCTGGCTGCTAAATCCTAAGAACTGTTACAGGATGTGTATTTTTTTTAAATGATGTAACTTTTTATTATATCATAACTTAGTACTTTTTCTGTGGCTCTTTTTCCTGCTGCAACTACGCACATGTCCCCTCCGTGGGATTAATAAAGGTATTCTGATTCTGAATTACCTTGAATGGATGTCTCTTCTTGGGGAGGAGTTGCAGCATCTTCATGTTTGCTAATGGTCTGAACTTCCTGTTCATCCTCCTCTTTAGACTGAACTTCTTCCACATGTTTAGCCTCCTCTTCAAGACCAATTTCCATCACGTCCTCAAATGTTTCATCCTCATTCTCCTCCTCCCTCGCTGTGTCCTCTGATGTCAGGACAGGGGTTTGCTCAATGGTTTGTGAGAGCTGTTCCTCTGCTTCTTCATTTTCAGTTGGGTTTTTGATGTTCACTGTCACTACCTCGTCTTCTTCCGCTGTTTGCCCCTCCTCTCTTTCTTGGTCCTGTGCATCATAAAACTCCAGAGTGGTGTCGGACTTCTGGCTGGTGTCAAAGCTCAGGTTGAGTTTTGTGTGTGTTGCATCTGATGGTCTGGTTTCTGCAGCACTCTCATGGATGGAGATTGACTCGCTATCAAAGCATCTCAGCTCTGGGGAGGGAAGACCACCTTCTGGAGGCAGGAACTTCACATGAGGTTCTTCCCTTTCCTCCTCTTCATCATCCTCGTCCTCCTCCGCAGGCTGTGCAGGCCAGGTCTTACGTGTTGCCTTGGATAGAATGGGGTCTCTGGTCAACAAGCTAATCTCACTGTCTGCTGCCACCTAGAGAAGAAATCCAAAGAAGATAGCAAACCCATTTTATTGACTAAAGACCAGGAGGCAGGGAACACTTTACAAAAAAATACATTTTGGTTTGGCCCTTGATTTTTTAGTTTTGTCAGTTAGATGTTGCCAAACAAATAAGATAGATGGGAGAACATTGAGCAAGACCAACTTTATAAATGACATAAATTCTATCACATAAATTAACCAAATTTAAGAGGACTAGTTCACACATTGCCTCGTAACGTATGTTTATGTTGCAGTATTTATTATTTTCCCAAACTGTCACAATTCTAATTAAAGGGGACCTATCATGCAAAATGCACTTTTGTACGTCTTTTATACATGAATATGTGTCCCTGGTGTGTCAGGGAACTCACCAATGGCGCGTTTCCACTGCAGCGGGTAGCCCCGTTTAAGCGTCCTTAACCGTCCTCAAGCGGCCAGGCCGGTTTTTGGTGGCGTTTCCATATAGCCTAGTACCGGCCAGCGGGTACTTTTTCCCTCTTTTTCCGGCCTCATAAAATCGTGGTTCCCTCAGACCAGGGCCAGGGCTGAACTAGTGACGTCAACACTCTCGACTGCTGATTGGTCAGAGAGAATCGTCACAAGATCGCGCGCGAGTTCATCCCTAGCGTCGCATATATATTTAGAAGCAAGCTTGCAGCATATTTATAAACAGCATTTTGTAAACGGATGAGCTACAAAAATGGCTACGTCTAATAAGAAAAGCACACCGTGGTCGACCGAGGAGGTGACGACGTTCCTACATCTCATTGGAGATGATCAAATCCAGCGGGAGCTCGACGGAACAACTCGAAATGTGAACAAAAACAAAGCCGATCGCCCCGCCTACACTGCGTTGCTACCCCAGGTCCTAAACTGTAATGGAAATGCGCCACGGCCTGGGCCGGCCAGCGAGGCAGCCCGAGGCCAGAGCGAGGACGCTTAAACGGGGCTACCCCGCTGCAGTGGAAACGCGCCACAAGTGTCAGAAAACACAACCCTCTCTCTTTTCCTCCATACCCAAATCTCTAAAAACGGGGCTGCAACGGATCTGATACAGATTTGAAATTGTTCTGACGTCAGAAACAAGGAGCTCCGCCTATATGGCCAACTCTCCACCTATCAGGGGAATGAGAGGTTGCGTGGCATGGTAACAGCATGGTAACATGACGCTCGTGCCTCGCCCCCCTCCTTTGCAGGGGGGCGTGGTCAGCTGCAGCTCATTTGCCACAGAATCAGCCCTTGTGAAGACAGGGCTGGAATAGAGCGAAATGAGGCATGGCTAAAATGCATGATCTGTTTGGTATTTTGAAAAAGAAACTTCACAGACATGTCTTATATAGGTATGGCCCTACAATATATTATTCAAATATAGCATGATAGGTCCACTTTAAGACAAAATGAAACTAAAAAGCTAAACAGCTAAATGGGGATAATGGTTGAGTCTGCTGACAGAAACCACTAAGCACAAATGAGTTAGAGTTGGTGTTTTTTGGCGTGTGAGTTGGCTTCTGAGAGTCGACCCACCACTGCCATATAGTGCTTGGTCTTACCCCATTGGTCCATCGGATGCCCTTCACCGATACAGGAGTTTCTTCCTCATCAATGAAGGTGATCCGGCTCTCTTTGTTGCGGAGAGGGGGGGTGATGGAGCGTCCTGGAGAAGCAGACGGGGTGGCGACGGGTGTGGGCCTCAGGCTGCTGCGCAGAATGGACTGGGGAGTGAAGGCAGAGAACACAGGGCCAGAAGCAGCCAAAGCCCGCGCTCGCTGAGAAAACAAAAACATGAAGTGTAAGCAACAAATATTCTAAATTATCCAGGGTTACTTAGTCAATTAATGAGAAGGAAAAAAATATGTATATAAACAGCATTTTTTCAAATCGATTTCACTTAAGATATCGTGATGAGTAAGCGTTTAGGTGTTGATTTCTTACCTTGACAACCTGTGGTGTTTGCAGCAGACTGAGTTCAGGGGCCTTGCAGATGCTCTTCGGAGAAACCCAAGAGCTGAGAGGTCCGGGAGGACTGAGCAGAGGGCGGGGGGTCGTACAGGAGGGGTGAACCACCAAGTCCTTCAACCTGGTTAGATAAATATTAACATCACATTATTATTTGTTCTTTATGACAAATGATCAAACAACTTGTTTTTGATTAAATTGTGTCAGAGGAATAAAGCTATCAAGTGTTTTCTTTAATGTGTATGGTTGGCTTTGCTTGGTTTTCCTAACATGCTCTCATGAGAGTACCTTGACTTTCGTCTGGAGGTCATGGTGATGGGAGTCCCCAGGAATGGCTCAGAAAGGGCCATGTAGGAGGAGGAGGGCTTGGGGCTGTGAGCATCAGCTGCCCTTGGACTGGCAGACACATTTTTTTTAAAGATTAGAAAATAACCAAGGTTATTCTTTTAAAACCAATACAAATGAATAACTTGAGTTGCCATGTTTGTATTTTCTGCTCACCTCCTGCCTGGGGAGGACTGTGGTGAAGCTCCTTTGCCCAACCACACCTCCTCAATCTTGGACAGAACATTGTTGATGAAGCCGGCCCTCGACATCACCTTCTCACTGACGGAGCGTCTGGTGATGGTTGACAGTGGCTGTGGCCGAGAAACTGTAACACAGGAAGTGAGTGTATTATTTATATTGGATAAATAATGTAACTTTAGCAGAGATTACATTTAAACTAAAATAACAGACACTAAAGCTGTGGTTGCACGCAACATATATGTTTCTTGGAGCAAATAGAAATAGACAAAAGTTTAAGTTGGGCATCTGCTCACTTTCTCGGTGGATGGCGTTGGGATGCTGGTACGGCTTCCCTTTCTCCATTGCCATTTTCCTCTGGACTCTGGGCAAAACTTTGCCGTACTGCTCCAATATCGAGTTCCTGGTGATGGACCGTTCTTTAAGCTTTGGGTCTCGCTCATTCTACAAACAAAGAGAGAGAATGTGGTTATAAATATTATGGGATTTGAGTATCTTCTTTCTTGCACACTGATAGGATTTACATGTTTGGGGAAATGACTAAATTGATAATAAAAAAAAAGGAATTTCTACTGTTGAATATGAGTCATATTTTAACAAAACATGAGCACTATAAATGTGACAAACTATATCTCAAGTTAATGCTGGGATAATAACCCTAGTAAAATATACCAGAGTGTCAAACCTACCGCGAAGTTCACTTTGAGCCTCTGGTTGAGCTGCAGCGCAGGAATGTAGTTGGCCTGCTGGAGGTAATGAACCATCAGCAGTTCTCTGTTCTGGAGACCCCCTGTCCCCTGGAGGAACTTCTCCAAACCTTCCTGAAACACAAACCCAAGATCCGTGAATTTGAGGCATTGACTTTATAATCCAAAAACAAAAGAAAGGAATAATCTACAAGAAGAGTAATGGAGGGTCAGGGATTTATAAAAATAAATAAATAAATAAATAAAATAAAATAAAATCAGATAATGAACTTGTGTCCCTCCCACCTGCTCAGTGACGCTCAGAGGAAGTTTGAACAGCTCGGGGATGAGGCCCAGCTCCTGGCAGCTCTCATACAGAAAGGCCAGCAGCTCTTCCATGTTGAGGCGATTAGAGTGCTGCCGAAGTAAGGACCACGCCTCTATGAGACACCTGGATTAACAAAGGTAAAATAAGACATCAAGAGCTGACAGGAGTTTTATCATGCTCATTTCCTAAAACAAAAATACATGAATTCTTGTGTTTTATAGTACATTTATATTAAAGTTGTTTTTGATAGTGGTTTGCACACGGTTCTTTCCCTTTGTTCTTACTTGTTGTGTATAAGTACAGACAGGTAGAGTTTGGCCTGGGAGGTGGAGGAAACTGGGGGCTTCGTAACGTGGAAGTATCGGAGTGCCACTGCGTGTTGGCTCTGGCACATCAGAGCATGCAGGACACGCTCGTGCTGCCACTCAAACTGACACTGAGAGGCCGCTGGATGCAGGAGCAACTCGAAGGAACTCTGAGCAGGAAAAAGAGAACATCAGTGTCAGAAGAGAGTGAATTAATGAAGTGTATCCATCTTGTTGACAATAATGTGGTTTGTTAACACTTTTGAAGCTCTCTGGACTTGCACGTCTTTATATCCATATCTACATCTAAACAAAATCAGTCAAATGTGTCAGAGGGGGTGTACCTGGTGGTCGTGATGGTCCAGCAGCCAGAGGCCTTGAACTAGTTTCACCAGTCCGATAGGGATGGCAAAGGCTGGGGGGAAAGACTCCACTGAAGCTCCCTCCTTATTGGGGAAGGAGTACAGAACATCCAGCAGCAGGTAAATCACCTGGGACAACAGGTCAAGGATCATACATGAGGTAGGCTTACGAGTTTGAGATTTACAACTAAGATCAGTTAGATCGTCAATTAAATGAGCCATTTAACCCATTGAAGTCATTTCATACATAACTTAGCATTATCAATAGAAAGGATACAATTGCATGTTTGGTAGCTTCATCGATGTTGTCTAGGAGATAGATGTCCAACAACGCCTGTGGAACAATACAAAAATCAGGTATAACATCAAACGATCACACACTGTAAAAGCAGCAGATAAAACTTAAATTAGACAGGAAAGAGAATGTAGAAAAAAAATAAAATAAAGAATACATTTGTTTAACGCTTACATGCAATGTAGGTGGTGGGTATTGCCCAGTGCCATTCTCATCCCTCTTCCACAGGTTGATCAAGCGCTCACCACACTGGCCGACCAAACCGTCAATCATCAGGCAGTCGGCACACCACTTGCCCCTGAGAACACCCAGCAGAGGGTCAGCATCATATCAACTTAGAATAACACCGTCATAAAAAAAGATATAATTCAGAGAAATATTGGTAGCTGCATTCATAGATTTTAAAATATATGCAAGACTGAATTGATTTCAAGCAAAGATTACTCACTTAGACAGCCTGGTGAGCTCCTCTCTGCGTATAGTATAATAGTTGCTGATGACAGAGTGAGTGTAGAAAGGCCTGGAGATCTGGAGAGCGTCATCTTCTGGTGGAGAGGGCAGTTACAATCATACAGTGAGAATTCAGTAATATTCAAAAGTTTGGCAACCCAAAAAAACATGCAGATAATATTCTGTCAAACAGTAAATAACATTATCAACTCAAAAACCAGAAACATTTTCAATTGAATGTTGTTAACAGCATCCAGACAAAACCCTAACTGCACATTCCACAATTCCTTTATGCTTAAGATATGTGTAGGTCAATGGGATCATTGTCCTGTTAGCAAACAATGTTTTCACTGACTCAGAGGAAAAGTGTGGTGTGAAATTGCTCAAAAGGCTTAATGTTTATGCCAGCAACACCTTACCTGATCCCTCTGGCAGCAGACCGGTGCGACAGAACCAGAGCACCACCTGAGCGTACTTTGAAATCAGATTGGACACCAAGTTCTTGTTTATCAGACCCACCAGGCCTACACAAGGAAAACATATAAGCAAAACCTCTCAATAAACCTGAATGACTCAAAACACCACAAGAGCTTCTCAGTCACTACATATGGCTGATCAAAGGACACTGCATTATAGCTCAGTGTAATAAACCATAATGACACTATTTTATTGACTTCAACACTCAATACACATTAAAACAGTTTAGCATGAATGAGAGTTCAGTGTTTCCCACAGAATGTGATTCTATTTGTGGGGGCACCGTGTGTGTCTGAGTATGTTGCACCTTTTTGTGTGAGTTCCTGAGCTTCACTGAGCAGACAGTGGAAGATGGTGCTGAGGTTACTGAGCAGTCTCTGGCTGTGCTGCAGCAGCTGCATGGTCTGAGGGTCTGTGAAGTTGGAGGAGCTGTCAAACAGCGGTGCACCTAGGGAGCAAACACACACATTCAAATGTAAATGCAAACAGGATGGATAATCAACCTGAAGGGTTACTTTACCTTGCAAACACGTCAGATCTAATCTATTTAAAAAGGTATTACTAAATAGCCTGAGTGGTCACCAAAATAAGGTTTGTCAGATGTCCATTTCTTTAAAACTGAGAACATTTCTTAAGACTTCATAAGATCACTTCACTAATTCAAAGATTATCAATGTTATTTAAAAAAAAAGCACATTTAAGTATTACTGAGACTGCTTGGTGGATTTCAAAGTTCTAAGGTTCTTGTATATGTATAATTCAGAATGTCTTTTCATTCAAAATAAAATAATATTACAACTTACAGATGCCATCCAGGTCCTTCTTGGTCTGGACCACTTTGTTCCAGGCCCAATCCAGGATGTAGCGCAGGTTCAGTGCAGAGCCTGGTCGTTCTGTTAAGAAGGGACAAAATGAAAAGCTTTAGAGTTGAATGCATTTATGTAAAGGGACTGAGTAACGACACGTTTCTATGTGTGAGGTGAAGCCATAGAGAGAAACAAGAGCATGCGTTTTTTGCCAGCATAGTTGCATATATGGCTGCATAATAATGCCGTGAACATTTTTGAAAACAATTTGACAGTTTTTTAAAATCCCAATGACTCCTCACCTTCTGCAGTCCACTGCTTGATACAGCCAGTGATCATTCCCAAGGAGCTGGTCTCCACCGCTGTGGACAGTATGGCATCCAGCTGCTCCTCCTACAGGCCAACAATATGTTACGTGTACAAATGATTGCCAGGTCTTTTCTGAATGAAATTGTTTTGTAATGGAAAATGAAAAAAGGGAGTCACTTTAGCATGTGTGTGTGTACCTGAGAGAGGCTGGAGGGCTGGGTGTCAGCCAGGCGAGAGGAGAGGAGGCCGGACATGAGGCAGCGAGAGTAGCTGTTGGAGATGACTTCACTGGAACAAGGAGCTGCTTTCTTCAAAAAGCTCAGGGTCTGGTGATAACAAAGGTGAGGTAAGGTTTAAAATAATCCTATTTTGCATTAGAGCTGCAATGGTAAGTTGACTAATCAATAAATTAATAGATAGATAAATAATATTCAACTATTTAGACAATCGAAAATGCTGTTTTGTTTCTCTCTATTACAATCACATTAAACTGATGACTTTGAGTATTCAAATGAAAAAAACAAGACATTTAAAGACATCAGCTTGGAGTTTTTCAAACTAGGGATAGACATTATTTTTTTAACTATATACACCGTGATTTCCATTCAAATCAACTTGACATATCCAAATTCTTTGTGAAGGGAAATGATTGTGTAGCATTAGCACAACAAAAATTCACATCCTAAGTTTGTTGAGACAACACACAGGAAAAGGCTGTGGAAACTAAAAAGCAAACATTGAGAAGCATGCCTTTAAATGTATGTACGGTCAAAAATGCTTCCAACAAATTGAATGCAATGTCATACAATTAATGACGAGGTGAAAGTATGCATGATTGAAAATTGAACACAAGAATCTCACCTCTTTCTGATACCCAGAGCAGGTCGAGTGCACAATTCCAGAGGTGATCAAACAGGTAACATCTGGAACATGAAAGCAAGAAAAACTGTTTACTCAACCTTCACAGTAGAACAATGCTTCAGAGACAAGGCTGCACAAGCAAATACTGAGCAACACAAACAGACCACATCAATACAGAAGGATAAGGGGGGATAATACAAAAATATATCACACATATAGTGTCTACACGTACCAAAGTTATATGTGGTGGGGTTGAAGTACTGTTCTGGTGGGGGGCAGGTGAAGGGAAGGCCCCTGCTCAGGCTGCGCTCGTGCACCAGCACATCCAGGAGAACATGTTTAGACACCATCTGCACCACGGGGTCCAGAGACCAAACTGCCAGGTAGGGACAATTTTGCAGAGACTGACCCGTTCTGAAAGCAACACACAAGCGAAAGTTAAATTGAGTGAAAGACGATTTATCAAAATGACGGAGTTAAGTTTTGAATGGGTTTATATGAGATTATTACAACACAAAAATGGCTTCAACCAAATCTTCAAATAACTTTTCAGTGTATGCAACTGTTGAAAATATTCTGTAAAAAAAAGAATGTGATGAAAGTTGGTAATTTATTTTAAATGTATTTAAATTAAGAACTCAAAAATACAAAATCAGTCTCAATGATACCTCAAAGAGTCTGGCATCTGTGCGTGGTACCAACGGTTGATGTCAAAAACCCCGATGTAGGTGGATGGGGTTCCCTGACCGTAGGCTTTGACTTGCCAGCAGAAGATGGAAACACTGGTGTCTGGAGATGCAACTGTACATGTGGAGTGAGAGAGAGGAAGGAGATATTTATTTATATTTATTAAGAACATAAAAAGGGAGGTACAACAGAAAGGAAGTACACACTGTATGCAAAGAAAAAAGGACAAAGAATGTTCTCCACAAGTAGATAGTAACAGTAGAAGCAGTTTTAACACATTAATCAGGCACAGAACATGCAACTAAAATGACTGGCACCATTCAAACTCAACTCCTGGCCCTTTATTGTCATGTTTCTTTTTTTTGTTATGGCCTTCACAGCGGCTTCAAGCTAAAACAATTTCATTCCCACTGCATTATCAATTTTAGGTAGGCCAAATAGAATTACTGTCATTAATATTATAAGCAGCTTTCAACACCTGCCCATGTTATTTAAGGAATTGTTTTGTTTTTTATTTAGTCGTTAAAAGTAGCTCCCAAGCTGAAAAAGTGTGGGCACCCCAGGCCTAGACTATCTCATTTTGATAGACAAAAAGGATGATTTTTTTTTTTTTTTTTTTCAAAGATTATATTTCTCTACTACCACAACGCTGTCAATGTCAAAGCACAGCATATTAAATATGATTGGAAATACTTAGAAGCTGCTCCATAGAAATTAATATCTTCCACAGATAGTTTCAGGGGAAGCGGGCTAACCTTCGTTCATGCTGTCGTCTCTGTCAGGATGGTGTCGGAACTTCTCGATGGTCTGGCAGCTCAGCAGGCGGGTGTTGGTGGCCTGGGCCCTGAGAGGGAAAGCTGGTCCATTTAACTCCTGACTGTAACGTTCCTCACAGTACTCCAGACCCTGAGAGACAGCAAGTTAAAAAGGGACGAATGTAAATCAAGAAAAGTAAATATATATAGTAAATCAGCTGGGACTTAAACATCACGAGTAGAGTAAGGGTTTCACTATTTGAGGTCAATAGAGAGAATAGTGGTGTGATTCTGTGTGCACTACAAACCTCATAGAGGATCTTCCCAGATGATAGACACTTCCTTTCACTGAAAGCCAGCTGAAGTAGGCGGAGGCTGACCATATCTCCCTCGCTGTGTGGGAGTGAGAGAAAAATAGGCAAGGGGAAAATAAGAACCTACAGAATCTCAAGGAAAATATGCCATGAGTTCACCTCTTTAAATTCACACAAATAACATAGAAAACATGTGTTTAATGCAGGACTTACAGGTCCTGAGAAGACTGGACAGCCCAGAGGTAACAACAGTTCCTGGGGATCATTTTCTGGCTCCTGGAAGGTGAAGGCATGCACAGGCACCCTGCCACCTTCTAACTGGGAGTGGTATCTACACATAGAAGCAAACTTTTATTAACACATGGTGATTTTTCAAATTAAAAATGCATAGCGTTGAGCCTAAAATGGAAAGTAAATCGTAGCTGCTTATGAATAAAAAAGCAACCACAGACATGCAATTACATTACATATGGCTCTTGGGATATGAAACATGTTTGTAATGAAAAACCTAGTTTGTTGTACGGAATTTTTTTTGTTTTATTTATTTAATAGGTTTTTATATTTTATTGTATTCATTCGTTTTTCCTTCCTTTATTTTACAGAGAGGGATCACTAATTATTTTATTGTGTTTTATCATACCTTTTACCTGCTGTGTCTTTACAGAATACTTTACAGAACATACGGTAATAATCCAATGTGGTCTCACAAAGGATTGTCTATAAACTGACACCCAGACATTTTTCGCACTTTCACAGAATATGGAAGTTAACAGAAATACAACAACTCACTCCTTCTTTAGAGTCTTCATGTTCCACAGCTGCAAGTTTCCATCTGAAAATCCCACCGCCAGCTGGTTGGTCCTGGAGATGTACTGCAGAGCTGTCACTCCAACACCGCTGGGCCCATTCAGCTGGAGACAAAGATGTCTGCCCTGACTGGTGCCGACTTCTCTCAGCCGGGGGATCTCGGCTGGAGATTTGGTCACTACCTGCAGGTCTGTGAACAGAGTAAATATATAAAAAGAGAGATGGTTTCAGGTGGAGAAACAAGTTTGTAGCAGGAAATCCAGAAAGCAAGACAATCATTATTTTTACTTCCTCAAGAGGCCTATAGGCTCGCATCATTATATGTCCATTTTCTTTTTAGAATAGAAGAGTTCAATCACACAAGCTCCTCACCTGAAGCCTCCAGTTCACTTTGGCTGCAGGACAGGTCGTCCAGGCAGAGGTCGACCAGCAGAACATGGCCGAGATCTGTTACTACGGCGGCAATGCCAAAGAACCAGCGCAGACTTTGGTGAAGATGCTGGGTCGAAGCACTTGCTCCACCATAACTCACTAACGGCTCAATAGCTGTAATCTACAGCAGAGAGGATGGAAAGAAAACAGAAAGAAAGTGTTGAAGTTCTGATGGATAGGATAAGATAGGATGTCCTTCTCTTAAATACCAGTAGCAAGAATATATGTTGCCCTAAACCGGTACATTGAAATCATTGTTTGAGAAGATTTAGTCCACCTCGACCAGATCAGAGTCGAGGTGACCCTGGTGCACTGCCCACTCACCCTGCCTGGTATAACAACAGCTTTGACCACCCTTGATAGTCCCAAATCATAAAGACACAGCACACTTCCCTCTGCTTCCTCCAAGCCGACAAGTAATCCAGACCTAGTAAATTACAATAATAAAAAGCATTATCAAAGTTAGCATATATATATATAAATATAAAGAACACATATTTTCTGTAACAAAATGTGGAAGCACATAATTCTGACACTTATTGACTATCACAAATTACAAGTTTAAATACTATTTTATAGTTTGTTTGGACTACAATCCACATCAAAGAGAAAGGTATTGGAAGAAAGCTCAGACCTTTTTAGCCAGCTAAAGTCCCTGGCAGCGAAGACAGTGGGGGGGTGCTCTCCTCCACCACTGAAGCAGTACGCAGACAGTCGCTCTCCTGTCACTGAATGGACCACCTCCAGGTGGGGGCCGCAGGCCAGCCAGGCAAGCCCGCTCCGGCCTTCACACACAGACATGAAAAGTGCAATGTTAGTGCGATCTGATCCAGAATTACCACTAAGTTAGCTTCCATGTTCAAGAATAAACAGCTCATGATTGAATTAACAATTGACCTGCTCCTAGTTCTACAAGCTGTATTTGGGGATAAAACCTCAAATGTAAGCATCCAAAAATGTAAATGTAAAGCTTTGTTTAACGGAAGGATGGAAAGAGTGTTTAATTAATATCAGCGGGAGATACAATTAACATTTACAGAGATTACTGATCAGCAAAAATAGGCTTACCAACAGTGAACTTCCCATGTAACACAGAGTCTAGGGTGATCTCATCCTCTCCCAGAGCATCTATAGTCACTCCAGGAAACGGCAGCAGGCTGCTGGTGACTTGGGCCTTCAGGTCATGCATGGTTCACTTCAGAAACAAAAACAACACAATATATGGCATATTAGAAACAGCAGTTTGTAAATGTACCTTCACCTTACAAATATTGCAATCTTGTTGCTAGAGTTAGATGGTCAAAACATAATTACGCAACAACACACTAACCTAGATATTTTCATGTATAAGCCTAAATATAAATAAAAACACTGAGCCCTTTATACTCCCTAAATTCACTTCAGGCTTTATCTGCTCAACTGGGTTTTACAGCACAAAGGAGTCTTTCTTCCGAACAACTGTTGCACCCCCAGTTGTCAGCAAATGTGTTAACAACTGGTCCCACTGGATCTGTTCTCAGATCAACAAAAACTAATTGATGACACACTGCTGCTCTACATCTGACAAAAAACGGTGTTATTGTGAAACATGTTGTAATGTTGTTGTTTTTTTAATAGCTGATGTGTGATGTTTTTAACACTGATATTTGTATTATCATTTTTAGCCAAGATGTATATCTATGTATTCTTATGTTATAACCATTTTTCACTCAACTCTGTGTGTGTGTATACTATGCCTCTGCCTTGTTATTTATCTAGTCATCCACCATGATAATATTATCCCCAGTAGTTTGGTATATGCAGTGGTGTTTTCAAAGCCTTCTTCACCTGAATTTGCCCTTAAGTTTCAGCGTCCAAAATTGGACACAATACTGCCCTCTGTGACCAGAATTCAAAACACATTTGATTCAACGGAACTCCCGCGCAACATGCCTGTCACTACGCAGCCACATGCCATGAAGTGATAAAACATGTAGACTTAATGTAAGAATTAACTTTAAACAAGCACAATGTAAGAACTTAAAAGTGCTACACTATTACAGAGGATAGAGTGTTCACAACCAAATATAAGCAAATACAACATCTCACTTGTGTCATTTATCGCGTTTGACAATCCATCAAATGTGTTACTCTCGCAATGTGTTACAACCCAGATCAATGTATTCATCCAACCGGCAAACGTATCAGACAATATATGAACGATAAAGATGTTTGAACGTCAGTTAACTATCTAGAGTTAGCTGTCGTTAGCATCTGCAAAATACAGATTAGCTTGGTCTACTGCAGTTAGCTTTAAACTAGCTTGACATAATGTAAACAAACCCATTATCCCATTCTTTGTACAATAAAATACACATTGATGTTAAACAGAAAATACATACACTATATATGTGTGTGGATGTAATGTAGGGCTGAAGAAGGTAATGACAATATGTATACAGCACATTAGCAGGCTACCCAGTTAGCTTGCAAGGTCACGCAGGATCACAGTTTATCTAAATTCACCGTCTCAAGTTAGTCTTACTGACGAGCTATGTGCACATTGCATCGGCTGATGAGTTATTGGACATGTGCTCCAACAAATCATCTTTACTAACGCCGATAAACATGTAACTCTAGGGTAGTTTAGTCAAGGCGGCTAGCCAGTCCAGCTGGAGGTCCGTTGCTGCTTTCGCTAACGCGATCCGTTCGCGTTAATGATGGCAAAGATTCCGTGACCTATTTTAGGGCTGACATCTAGAAACGCCGTTATTATTTCACTAGAACCATTACATACCGTAACTTCCTTGTAGCAGACTAATCTAACTGTCTTTCCCTAAACCAGTAAAGTAAGGTAGGTAACGTTACACTTACAGGTAATGTAGTGGTCTTCCTTTAGCTTTAGCATTGCAAACGTAATAGCAATATAAAACTAGATCAACGTAAGTGTGTAGCTAATGGCAACATCGCGTTAGAGCCAGACTTCTTCAGTCACAAGTTGAGCTCTAACTGCAATTCTTGTTTTGGGGAATTTAAGCAGCCTAACGACTTTATGGAGCTAGTACTGCTAGCTAAAACGTGATGCAATGTGCCCCGCTAGCTGCTACCCACGTTTAGGTTACCTGTCTGCCACGGATGTTCAGATTTCCTTGAAGAATCTCCTGATTCCCTTTCTCCCGTATCATACTCCGCTCCTTTTTCCAAACTACAACACATACGTACAGCCCTTTGGGGCTTTCAATAGACTGCCAAGCACGAGATGCTCCCTCTGACTTCTGGTTTCCACTCAAAGCGCCATTTCCACGATTGGAAAGTGCTCCATGCCCTTCTTCTTCGCCGGGATTGAATCTGGCACAGCGAACACTACTGCTGCCCTCTTCCGGTTGGGCGTGCTTCTTCTTCTTCTTTAGTGTTTATTGGCGGTTGGCAAACCAACTTGTAGGTGCATTACCGCGACCAACTGGACTGGAGTGTGGACAAGAGACTATGCAGAAAACAATAAACAAAATAAATGAAATAAAGAATCAAAACTCTAGATTATTTTAAATGTCTGAGTGTTTGTTTGGCCAGAATATCCACCTGTTCATTACCCTCCACACCAACATGAGCAGGAACCCAGATGAAACGAGTTGCTATGCCTTTGATTTGCATTTTATATAAAATTAGAAATATTTCATTTATTATGTCCATTCTAAATGAAGATCTACCTGATCGTATACTCGATAATGCTGAAAAGCTGTCAGATGCAATTACACTATTATGTATTTCTTTCTCTCTATCCATTTCAATGACAACACCAATGCCAACTCTGTGGTTTATACTGACATTACATTACATTACATTACATTGCATTTGGCTGACGCTTTTATCCAAAGCGACTTACAATAACAATGACACATGGTCTGTTACCCTTTTCTTTATATATGTATTACTCACTGGGATATAAACTGCTGCCCCTGCACGCCATGTCTCTGGATCTTTGGAACCATCTGTAAATATGATTGTTGAGTCTGAGTGATATCTAGCAAAAATAATTCTGGACTATGCGCCTACTGGTAGCAGTTCTTTATTTTCCTTAAACTCTTTTTGTATATTGAGGTCTACCCTTGGCAATGGGAATAACCAGGGTGGAATGGACGAGATTGGAACTGTGGAGCAATACTGTATTTTATTCAAACCTATACTTGCTGCTTTAACATCGCCAATCCATCCAAAACTTGTTAAATGTGACTCATTGTGCTCCCAGCAGTCTTTCAAAAATACTTTTCGCAGGATGACTATCACAATGCCCCTGAAGGTTTACCCAGTATGCCAACATTAACTTCACTCTTCTTATCCTTAAAGGCATTTCTCCCATTTCCACCTGTATTGCTGATACTGGAGATGTTTTAAAAACTCCACTACATATTCTCAGGGCCTGAGCTTGTAGGACATCCAGTTTTTTAAGGTTTGATTCTGCTGCTGACATGAATGCTATACACCCATAATCTAATACAGGTCTCATGAGTGCCCAATATATATTCAGAAGTGATGACCTACTCACTCCCCACTCCTGTCCCGCAGAAGTACATTGTTGACCTTTTTACATTTATTTTGAACTTTTCCTATATGATTGCTCCATGTTAGCTTTCCGTCAAACCAAACACCAAGAAATCTTATTGTAATAACCTGTTCAAGAGATTGCTCATACAATTTTAACGACATAGGAGCAATTTTATGCCGTTTTGTAAAACAAATGACCTGCGTCTTAGCTACTGACAGTTTGAATCCCCATTTATTCGTCCATTTCTCCACTTCAACTATTGCAGCTTGTATTTTCTTTCCAACATGTGCTACATTGCGGCCTTTTGCCCACAAAGCCCCATCATCTGCATACAAAGATTTTCCCACACTTGGATGAACTTGATTAAAAATGTCATGTATCATTATATTGAACAGCAACGGACTATATACACTGCCTTGCGGAGTACCATTTTTCACAGCATAAAAACTTGAATATTCTGCACCATACTCTTACTTGTATTTTCCTGTCCAGTAAAAATGTCATAACCCAATTATATGCTTTACCACCAATTCCCAAAGATTTTAACTTGATTAGTAGTCCTTCCTTCCAGAGCATGTCATAAGCCTTTTCAATATCAAAGAAGACTGCAATCACTACTTCCTTGTTGGTCTGTGTTTTCCTGATGTCTGATTCTAGCAAAATATAGAATCCATTGTGTACCGACTCCTACGGAACCCACTTTGATATGGGGACAACAGATCTTTACTTTCTAAGATATATGTTAACCTTTCTGTAACCATTCTTTCCATGATTTTGCATAAATGAGATGTCAGGGCAATAGGTCTGTAGCTAGATGGATCTGAAGGGTCTTTCCCTGGCTTTAGGATGGGCACTATTATCGCTTGTTTCCACACTGAAGGAAGTTGGCCAGAATCCCACAACCTATTAAACAACCTTAACAGTGTTATCTGTCATGTGTTCCAACATTTTGTAAAAAACACCATCTTTCCCAGGAGTGGTTTGACGAGCACTAATAATTGCTCGGTTGGGCGTGCTATCTCCCTTCTCTGGTTTTAATCTTCTTAAACATCCATGGTTTTAATGGCAAGGATACCTAAAATGTCGCATTACCAGAAACTCCTGGATTATAACTAACATAATGATTTACTAAAACATAATAACCCCTTTACCCATTTCCCAATCTGATGAGTAGCATGTTCCTGCAATACCGGAGGCTGCAGTTTCAGGACCGCATTCCTAGGACCCTAGCTAAATTGTTCAATGTAAGTGCTATATGAGGTATATGATGCCTTCTTTCTTTGAACAATAGTGAATAAATAAAAGCTTTTCTCCACTTAACAACACTTGGATTCGGATTGGAGTGAATATATCTCTAAGAAAGCTTCTAACACAGAGTTTCTTTTATATGACTACTTTTAAATCCAGGCTGAAGACTTTTCTTTTTGTCGCTGCTTTTAATTGAACTATTCATATAACTGCACTGTAACTTTTATCCATGTATTTTTCTTTTAATGTTTATTTGATTATCTTTGCTTCTAATGACTGTTTTTAAATGCCATTTTCTTAATGTCTTTCATTTTTGTAAAGCACTTTGAATTGCCTTGTGTTGAAAGGTGCTATAATAAATAAACTTGCTTTGCCTTGCCTTATATGCTCACTATATGCTACTTATTTATTCGAATATTCTCATGTCACTGTGTGCCTCTCGTGCGTTCATCCGATTCACTTTAGTTTAAGTGGCTGATTACGTTTATGTTATTTAGTACAAATATAATTGTATAGCAAAACTGACTAGCAATAGTGGTGATGACAAAATAATAACTATATGATTACATTTACGAGTAAGACTCAAATATATGAACTAATTAGAAAGATGTTCTAAAAGGTGAGTTTTTAAAAGCTTCTTGAAAATACAAAGGCTGTCGCTGAACGGACAGCACAGGTAGTTCATCCCACCAACAAGGACCACGAATGAAAAAGGTTTGCCCATAGCCTACAGGGAACTATAATTATATAAACTAATCAGATAAATCCATTCCTTTTCTCGGCTAGTGCTATCTATGCATTGCTGTTTTTAACCCCAAGTATTATTATGTGCTTTAATCTGTGACACGTGTGTGATGCATTTTATTATTGCCAAACGACCCCAGTTCTAGTGTAGGCTAATCTCATATTATTGTTGTTATCACCACTATTGTTGTTCTATAAATTGAAGTTTGTATTGATATTCTAGTGTTAATTATGGTTGTTTTAGTGGCTTAAGTTTTTGTATGTCGCTTTGGATAAAAGCGTCTGCTAAATACCATAACATCTACTTCCACACTGAAAGACTTTATATATCCATTGTGTGCATGTATATATTCAATACAATATATGTTATTATGTGTTTGCTCGACAATAACAACACATAGAACATATTTTCATCATATTTCTTTAATTTCCGTAAGAAACAAGTATTTTCATGCATTCATAGATCGTTAATAACAAGCATTACAATGTCTAAAACAGACTCGCTGTGTAGTAGACTCAATACTCGATGGTTGTACTTTTGCGAGCATCCAATTCCCTAGATGGTGTTGCAAAATGGTGTTGGTCCTGAAACTGCAGCCTCCGGTATTGCAGGTACATACTATTGGATCTGATACTAAATTGGTTTTTCCCAGTTGTTTGAGGGAGGCCGAGCGTTTCTTTCAACTGCTGCTGCACACCCACCCCAGAAACCCATGGATGTATTAAAATAACACAGAAACCCCACAACAGGCCTGACGTCCCATTGGAAGTGGAGATGTGCCACTATTGAATAGATCATAAATAAACAAACATAATGACATTTTTTTCTAACGGCTTAAAGTTGACTAAAGTGTTTCAGCAGAAAAAATATCAACTTCTCGTGGTGGAAGAAAAGATTGAAGCTTAAAAATACCAAATAATAAGTATAAATGAATAAAGATGGAGAAAAATACAGAGATGTGCTGATGTCATAATGGTTTTTAGCTTGAGATGTATTGTTCCTCTTAGCACAATGCTTCTTCTTGTGGTTGTTAGGACATCTGTTTCAGACTGCAGAATATGATGACCGCGTAAGATTTACACTTTAGCCTTTCACCACAATATTGTCAAAGATGCTGATAATGAACTAAAACAATATTATTTATAAATAAGGTTATCAGTATAATTAATCTTCCTCCTTGTTTGTTCTTGTGTCTTTTTTGGCAAAGGAATCAACCTAATTTGTGTAGGACTTTGGGGGAGGGAGACAAGTGCATTACTATGATCTCAATATATATATATTTTCTATAACAAGGTTATTGACAATAGATATTGCTACAACCTTCTAGGCCTTCTAGACAAGAGCTACAATTGTTGGCCCCATGGTGGTTGAGCTGTTGTGATAACTTGTGTTAAAAGATCCGTGTTTTATAAAGCACTTGTCAAGTATTTAGTGTGTAATAGCATTTAATGTTTGACAAATGAATAGCACATAAGCATTTAAGGATGGATAAACACATGATTTGCAAAACAAAATAATTGCTTTGCAAAGGATTTAGCACTGTACACAGACAATAATTGCCCTCATTCCAAAAGTATACCAATCATTTGTTATCATTATTTCTGCAGTGATAACACACCATTTATAGGGATGCATCTTAAAAAGAGGCAAAGGAGAATTTAATTAAATCCTTTCAGATTTAAAAAAAAAAAAGGCACAAAATAATGCATCATTGCTTGTATAAAAAAATGTTTGAAAAAAAAGAATACAATTATTTCACATTAATCAGCCTTCTAACTGATGGGGTCATCCAATAAATCAGGTGAAGTGCTCTGACACTTGCATTTGTTCCTCATCTGTTGCTCAATCATTAGGTCAAACTCCTGTCTTTCTCTGAAATGAAAGAAAACAACATTCACTGATCATATTTAATATATGGTGTGACAATGTCTTTCTTTAAAGGTTTAACTCATTAGGTTTCTACCTTTTACTTATGCATCGTCCTTTAAGGTACTTTTCTTCTGCCTTTTTTACTGGGACATTGTCCACCCCAGCAATGGCATAGATGATGGCCTTCACAGGAGAACAATAATCTTAATACACATGTACCACATACATACCACTGTGAACTGCAATATAAAAAAATATACCATATGACACAATATATAAGAACACAAAATGAGCGCTGATGAAGCTTTAGCTCACCTCAGGAAGAAGCACATCCAGGACAAAGGAGACAAGCTGCATGTCTATCCCATGTAGACAAGGGGCGATGGCCTCTGCTGTTGTGTAGAGTTCATTTAGGTACCTGTAGACCTGGTCCAACTGCTGGTCATCTTCCAAGAATACGTTCACCATCCTACGCCGATCACTCAGAAAGGAGCGAAGCCATCTGGACGGCTGCTGCCCACTGATCACAGACTAAGTAGAGCGATACAGGAGGGTGAGTTGATACTGCTCACTTACAAATCCCTACATAACCTGACCCCCCCCCCCCCCCATCTGGCTGACCTTCTTCAGGAGTACACCCTGTCTCGCTCCCTCCGCTCCTCCTCTGCTAACCGTCCCCACCCCACGCCTCGTCACCATGGGTGCTCGGGCTTTTAGCTGCACTGCTCCCAGACTCTGGAACTCCCTCCCCCCGCACATCCGACAGTCAGACACAATCACCATATTCAAATCCCAATTAAAAACCCACCTGTTCAAATCTGCCTACTCACTGTAGTGCTCCCCATTATATGTTTAATTTGTGTCCACTTGATTGTCTCCTCCATGATTTCCTGTTTGTGTTTTTATCATGTTCTGTTGCCTATTAGCGTATTCTTTTTTAACAAATTGTTCGGTGTCCTTGGGTGTCATGAAAGGCGCCTAAAATAAAATGTATTATTATTATTATTATTATTATTATCAAGGACCAGTGCTCATTTAGCAAGTGTTGATCTTAATCCATTAATGTTTCAAAACATTCAAATATCATAGTGGATGTTTCTCTTGCACTCATCAACAGCAGAGACTCCATTGTTAAATTAAAAAAAACATATGAGGTAATCTATTGCAAAAGTATCGCTTTTAACACATTGGTGAGACATAGTTTTAAAGCGTAACCAAGGACAACGTTTGCAAATGCATTCTCTGTCAAATAAATTAAAGAAAAATTGAAGAAATTAAACTGAAACTAGAGAACGCAATTCCTGAAGAAATTGCATTGAGAATGCTGTATGCTGTCTATAATGAGTAAGAAAAAAGTGAAGAAGCAGGAATATTTGGATACCAGGGAATGGGTTCAATGAATTAATGTCATAGAACATTTTTGCACAAATTGCACTGACAGAGGAATGCATCTGCACATATTTCCTTCATATATAAATACTTTCACATAAAAAAGCCACAAGAAATTAGTAAGTGTTTGCAAAGAGCAAGAACTTAAACAGCAATGCAATAGGCTCCATGAATCATACCAGAAGGCGTCCTTCCACCATGCGCTGCTTTACGATGAAATGTACCAGCTTTTTGTTAGCACGGTCGTGGGTGGCATGACTCCGGTCTGGCAGCAACCTTTTTAAACTCGTGCTGACCTCCTCATGCTGGTCACTGAAGCCATAATCCTGAAATGGTGCCTCAATCACATCTGCCGATTCACTGGGGATGGTAAGTCTCTCTGAGGCTGCCTTCGGGTACTTTCTCCTCAATGGATAGCCTGGAAAAGTGAAGCGCATGGTTAGGACCAAGAAAGGATGCAGGTGTATATACGTTTTCATATTCTGTCATTGTTTAACATTCTGCAGTGGCCTAATATTCTGTGGTGGCACAAAACCTACTCATGTCGTGAGCAAAGTACTCGAGGAAGGAGCCAGAAAATGAGCCACAAGCTGCAAAGACAAAACATGATTAGTACTGCTACCAATGCAGTAGTGTCCAAACAATGTTGTTTCTTTCTGCATAACAGTTAAATGGACTTACCGATCTTTATTCTGTAGTCTGTTATAAGATCCAAGCACCACTCAATTGCAGCATTATACTTTTCTTTGGCTTTACACTATAACAGAATACATTTGAGAGACATTTATGGTCTGCCACTGATTTACAGGACAACAGCATTTTAAAAATACTGAGTGTATATTTCATGGGCAAATCTTACCTCCAGCTCATGATCTTCTTCACAGCCAAAAGGCTTCAGGGTTTTCAGAGCCACAGCCAACCTTAAAAAAAACAAAAAAAATTAAACTAAAATACCAACTACTGATGATTTTAAAGTGTGCCAACTCATGAGTTTTTTATTTGTTAACATTACATCAGACTAAAAGAGGCTTTTTAAGACCTACGACATTACTTTAATTAACGTTAACTTATTTTAAAACACAGCTCCTTTCAGGTGTTCTCACCAAGATCAGAATTGGAAGATAATATATGGTCCTTACAACCTGTAATAACAACCTTATACATTGTAAAAGTACAGCAGATATCCAACAAAGCAGTGATCGAAAATTCCTTTAAATTTCCTACCCTTTCTTTTGGTGAATCAATGGGTCATCAATGAATATGATGCTCGCTTTTTTCTGCTTACGGTTCACACTTTTTACCTGCAAAGAAAAAAATTGTACTGAATACTTGAAATGAACATGTAGAATTATAACCAATAACTATACCACAGTGACTAGTTTAACAGTGCTAAAGTGATTAGTCAACCAATTGCTTTCAATTAAGCTGAAATGTACGACAGAACATTTAAAAAATAGCAAGCAAATGTTTAAGTCATTCCTTGAGCAAAAATGGTAAAAGCAAAGTGTAAAGTTCTCAAATGTAAAAAAGAAAAAGCTAATTTCTGTATGGATGCAAAAACATGTGCTTATGACAAACCCATCATCAGTTCCACACAGGTTTCTGCACTCACCGATGCAGGCCAGAATGGGTAACTTCTATATTTGTACCACACAAAGGCTCCTCCTGTAATGGCTGGAGGATCTACAAGACAAAGACAATTCACATAAAGTTAACAGTATGTTTATACTATCCAGTCCACATCCAGTCCTTGGAGAGGATATTTTCAGTCATCGCAGTCTCTCTTACTTTTCTCCTGCTGCATCAAAAAACTGGGTAGCTCCTCGTCCTCCTCACTAGGATTATCATCCTGGCAGAACAAATATGGCACCTGTTCCTCATGGTGACTCAGCTCTATTGACAGATCTGAAGACAGTACAGAGTCTTCTTTTGGGGAGTGGGTGTGTAGTTGAAAGGAAAACAAAATAACAGAATTAGATCTGATTATTTAGTTTAGCCGAGTTATTTTAAACCTGTTCTACAAAACTACAAGCAGCAGTAGCTACCCTACCAAACTCCTCACAGACCACAGCATGTTTTATCACACTTCGGATTGTGAGGATGATGCATGAGATGCACAGAAAAAGGTATGTTAGCCAACATAAGTAATGATAACGATATAATTGCAAAATGTACCGAAAATATAAAATTAATAATAATACAAGGATTTCAGTCAAATACAATTTTCTTTAAAAACAAAAAAAAGGTGAATTTTTGGCATTTATAGGAAGAAATCAAGCTTAAATGGAACTAAACATAAATGATTAAAGAGGTGGATTATTAATACAATATTATAAGATGTATATTACTAACATAGTATCAATATGTATTTCCTTTTTTAAATATCACAGTTATCATCAATAATGGTATATTGCTGGACAATACCTTGCTCTGCAGCATCAGGCGTGGAGTGCTCCGATGACTGAGATGTGGTTCTCTCAGTCATCGGCACATTCCGCGTCCTGCCTCGCCTGCGCTTGGCTGGAGTTCTTCTGGTTTGACTGCGCGTCTGTATTTGCTCTCTCACCACCCTATTTCTAAGTCTTCTTATCGGGGAAGCGGGAGCACTTTCACGTTTTCTTACAGACTTTGATTGGCAGCATGATGAATCTACCTCTGATGTCTACAACAGAAAAAATATATCAAAAATAGGTTTAAGATTATTACTGAAATTAACTGTGTATCCTGAATAATGTGTTGGCTCAAAATGCAGAAACAATATCAGCAAAAGAGAAATTATAAAACACCTCCAACTGATTGGTGAATTTGCTGCTTTCTGGCTCCACTTCTTTTGTTCTGGAGATGTTGGACAGGAAGTCTTTGGAGGAGTTGCGGACTGGCGTGGAGGTCAGCGGGGCGTCTTGTGTCGGTTCCATTTAAATATTACCTGTAAGTTTACCTTTAATTACTGTATGAACTGGTGTAGTCCTTCCCTTGAGTTCATTGGATCAGATGTGAAGTGTCAAAGTATGACATTTAGCGGGCCGATGTCATGGGGCTGACAGCTGAGAGAGAGAGAGAAAGGGGGAAGAGTGAGAAATGTGTTGTTAAACCAACCTAATGTGGAGGATGTACTTCCGCTTAACACTAAGGCCATGTTAGTGTTAGGACAATGCAATCATATCATGCATTTGCCTATGTTAACTAGTGATGGTGAGATGAAGCTTCATGAAGCTTTCCAGCCAATTGGTTCGCAAACGGGTTCATTACTCGAGGCTTAATTTGCACACAAATTAAGACTGGTCAAAGATTGTAAAACAGGCAGATATAGAAAATAGAAGATAGAATCGGAGGGATGGAACCCTCCTTAATAGTCACACATGGAGAGCACTCAGCACACCTCTGCATTTAACTCATCCTAGTACTAGGAGCAGTGGGCAGCTATTGTACAGCGCCCGGGGGGCAATGGGAGTGGGGGGGAAGGGGAATGTCTGGTGCCTTGCTCAAGCAGCAGTCCACACTCCATATTTAGGTCTGGTCGGGGACTTGAACCGGCGACCCTATGGCTCCCAGTCCAAGCCCCTACTGACAGCGAACGGATGGTCAAAGTAAGGTACAAATAAACAGAATCACACGAAGCCTGGTTAGTCTTGCATGACTTTATAAAGTGTGTTTTTTTTGTAAGTGTGTGGTTGCGTTCTAGTCACTTTTCTCAGTTCTACTGCTTGTTACAACTTGTATTTGCCGTACTCGCCATAAACTGTTAGCTCAGGTTAATCTCGCCCCCTCCGATGTAAGCGTGACGTATGCGGTTCTTGCTTCTCGATCAACAATTTGTTGGTGCTTGGTAAGCACCGGTTTTTGGTGTGAACAGGAAAAACGGTGCTTATCGGGCTCAATCAATCAATCAATCAATGTTTATTTATATAGCCCAATATCACAAATGTTACATTTGTCTCAGTGGACTTTACAGTTTGTACAAAATATCAGTATGACAATAGCTCAAGCTCCGAACCGGCCCTGGAACCGTGTTGGTGTGAAGGGAGCATGACTGAACCACTGCCGGACAGCGGGATATTTCTTATACTGAGATTGCAATGGGTAAAGCCTTAACCCTCTGGAGTGCACATTAATGGCGCATTTCCACTGCAGCGGGTAGCCCCGTTTAAGCGTCCTTAATCGTCCTCAAGCGGCCAGGCCAGTTTTTGGTGGCCTTTTCATATAGCAGGGGTGCCCAACCGGTCGATCGCGGGGAGATTCCCAGTCGATCGCGAGATGTGTCTAAAAATAGAACAACAATATTCGGTTTTATCGTTAATGTCCTATGACATGATCTTCCTGTGCCAGAATAATGCACTTGAACGCATCAAAGCTTTGTGATTGGCCGGCGTGACCCCATGTGTCGGGGCGTGGCTGGTGGGCAGTGGGCACTATTTCGCTGACATTGTCCGTGTCAACAGGAGTGACAGTCCGCACACACACAAGACCGCAATTATGGCAGAAGCAAAAGAGCCCAAAATATATAATTTTCACTCCGAGTGGGAGGATGATTATTTTTGTATCTATTCCAATTCAAAGTCCATCTGTCTCATCTGCAATGCGAGCGTGGCTTTATCGAAGAAGAGTAATTTAGGAGCACAAACGCTACGAGACGGAATTCCCTCCTAATTCTGCCCTACGCTCCAAAAGGGGAGGGGCCTGAAAGGACAGCTAAATGCACAGCAGTCCATTTTCACCAGGCCCAACAACAAGAGCAAGGCTGCTACCAGAGCATCTTATCGTGTAGTTACGTTCTTGCGAAACACATGTCGGGGCGAAGTTGTGAAAGAAGCATTCCTGGAGGCTGCCGATGCGCTTTTTGGGGACAGTAAAAAATAACAGAAGCATTTCAACAGGTTTTTGATATAATAAAAACTAAAGTTAGATACCGTTATTAATCAGCTGTAAGTTTGAACTTATTCATTATAATTATTGTACAAAATGGTATAAGAATGCAAACTTAAATTGATTATAGTCTATTATCAATTCAGGTTAAGAAACTAGTGTTGCTTGCATCCTATTTTAAAAAAAGGCATTTATTTTTATACTCTACTAAAATGCAACAAAAAAAGGGTTTGATTCTATACATTTTTTAGATAATCTTTTTTTATTGCACTTTGGCAGCAGATTCCTGTGTAGCTTCAGATCTGAGTTGTCTTTTTAGTAAGCCTAATTTATACTTTTGTAGCAACACTATTTTAATATAATGGCAAAGAAAGGGTTCAGTGCATTATTTTGGCACAGGAAGATTATGTTACAGGACATTAACGATAAAACAGAATATTGTTGTTCTATTTTTAGACACATCTCGCGATCGACTGGTTGGGCACCCCTGGGCTAGACCATAGGTCTGTTGTGGTAGCAAAGTAGTCAGCTGAAGCCACATCTCTCTCAACTTCCCCACGGCATTTGTCATATAGTGCAGGCAGCGCAGACCTGCTGAAATAATACCGAGACGGCATTGCGTAACGCTTGTCCAACGTGTTGACAAGTTGCTTAAAGCCCTGGTTGCTAACAGTGCTAACTGGGCACATATCTTTAGCGATGTGAAATGTAATGGCAAAGTACTTGCAAATAGTGGAAATAGTTTTACCCTTCTTTTTAACGAGTTGCTGCTCTTGTTCTGACATCTTCGCTCGCGCTGAACACTCACAACACATGTCACTCCCAAGTGGCCGAGTGGGCTTTTAGGGAGGGGCGAAAGCGCACCCCGCAAAATAAGTGTATTTTGTCAATTATGCTGTTTTCATAATCGTCGCAAGCCGTAATCGCGATTAAAATACGATTAATTGCACAGCCCTAGTGTATAATGAATAGTTGGTTGAAGGAAAAAAAAGTTCTGATGTTCAATATTGTAAATAGTGAGATTTTGCAGTTATATTTATATACATTGTTGGTATTATAATAAATTGTGGGTTGAAAAAAAAGTTCTAATGCTCAATTCTTTTTTTTTTTTACACATCACATGAACCTTGTTATGTATTATGAAGTCATTATTCAGTCCTGATATATCTCAGTCCCTGCTGTGGTGAAAGTAGAGTGATTGACAGCTGTTTTACTCAGAATTCGAATTTATAAAATTTCATTTTAGACATGAATAACACATTTATATACAGTGTAATTCAAATATTTCACTACTTTTGTAATCCTAAGACTTTGGTAACCAAATCTAAAACACCAAAACAATTCGATCACATGAGTAAATTTGTGTTTTCACAAGAGTTTTGAAGATGTTCCGAAAATCGGATGTCAAATTTTAAGCTTTTGAGCTACTTATCTCATCAAACAGTGCTCTAAGGTGAGTGATTTGCATATATAGCAATACTAGAGATTGTCCTGAACATTTTTGATATGTAACACATGGGTGCCATGTTAGAAGAAATACATTAAAAAAGGTGATTTAAGAAAACGTCTAAAAATCGAGAAAATACCCTTAGACTCCAGAGGGTTAACAATAACTCAAACACTGAGTTGAAATCATATTTTCCTGTAATCAATTTGTATCAATATTTTATATAGTTTCCAGTTGAATTATTGGGATTTAAAAGCCTATGGAGGCTTGTAAACATTGCAAAGATGGATTCTTATTCCTTAATAATATTCGTAAACTTAATGTTATAGCCTAAGAACTACTAAACAACAAGTTGACATTTATTAACTACATTATTATATTTCGTTGACGATTTTTAGAATAAAAAAGTAATATAGAGGATTGACCGGTGGCGAACCGGTCACCATCCTGATGAGTCATCTATCAACCAGCTAAACCACAGCCATCTCCTCTCTGGAACCTGAAATACTTACCGTTTGTAAATTGTTTGAATCGGAATGTGTAATCTAGTGCAAAAGTTTTATTTAAAACTAGGAGAAGTAAGCAGGTTAGGAAACCAAACTAAGTGATGTGTTGGGTCTATCTAATCCGCCCCGCTTCGGCTCCCTAACTATACACACACCCACAGCACGATACAGTACAATCAACAACAAGTGAAAGAAACTAACAAGTGATACAAACAAACAATCTTCAGAGGGGGTCTGAGTCCTCTTAATCCGACTGTGGCACCGGGCCGGGTACAGGAGGGGCAATAAGAGTTATCAAACTGTTTAGTGTCAGTGTTTCGGTTTCAACCTGGTTTCAACCGATCTGAAGCACTACCTGAAGCAGTCACGTGGTATAAACGGGCAGCGAGGCTTCGTTTGTCATCGACGGCGTCACTGGCCTAAACGATACAAGCCTCGATACTTGCTTCACCAAAAACAAAAATTGATTTCTCGAACCACGCTCCGAAGTCTTGGCACAGCATGTAACAGCACTAACGTTAGCTAAATTCGCGAAAATACATCAAAGACTGTCGCCACAGAAACGGGATCCGACATGCAAATAAGCTAATGTGGCTAAAAGCTTCCTCAGTAACGTTGTTGTGTAGTCAGAAATTCGTGTAGAGTCCACTGTTGAAAGCAAACAAGCTCAACCACAATCCACCTTGTTTGTGTGGCTAGCTAGTTGGTAAATTGCTAAATTAGTAAATAAACTCACCCCCAACATTCCCCTGCGATGAAAGCTGAAAATGGTTTTCTTGCTGACGTATGTGCAGCGTATGTGATATAAAGTGACACAACACATTCATAGTGCAGCCCATAGATAAACAGTATACATTTTGCACGGTTTTCAGTCGATTTGTCAAGTTATAGCTCACCTTCATAAGGTTGCTAAGCGTTTACAGGAAGATATCTAAAAGGCACAAGACATTTATTGCAATGGTTGCCACACATGTCTGCAAACTGTAATTTGAACCCGTGTTTGATACGTTATCACGTTGATAAACATAACCTCAGGTTAAAGCAAATCGTATAGTTACTAGTATACAAGTGACCACTCACCTTAAAAAGACAAGATCAGCCTTTTGTTTGGATAGTTCCCAATAAGCCTCAGTAATACATAAAGAATACATACATTCTCGTCCTGCCTGCAATGCTTCACAGGCAATACTTAAACACTGCGATAAAAAAGCAACATTTAATATACGATGGTCAAACCGAAGTGTTGCACTGCCAGTTGTGAACAAATCTAACTACTAGTTGGTTAATCTTGTATATAATACCGAAATACCGCCACCTAAAGTCCCGGAGTGCGCAGCGCAACCTTAAATATCTGTCACTGACAGATGTCACTAGAGGCTTCTCAATACTCAAATTTCCCCTCCTCGACTCCCCTCCTCGAGACCTAGACCCGCCCACAGGAGATGCGAGCGGAGGACCGAGGAGGGGAAGCAGCAGACGTTTAAAGAAATGAGAACTCCTCTCCTCTGAGCGGTCATTTTAAAGAGACGTCCGTTCATTATTACGTGGCAACAGCTGCATCAGCTGTCGAGTGTTTTGTCATAGCGCTGTATCTCTGTTAGATCAGCTGAACATTGTTCCCCCACATATTTACTTTGAATTCATTGAGAGTGCGGTATAATGAGACAATAACAGGCTACAGATGCGGACACACACACACAAATATATTTATATAAATATATACAATTTAAAGTACGAGAGCACTCTCATAATAACGTAACACAATCAGAGACTGGATATATCCCCCCCTCTCTCTGGTCGCTGAAATGGGGAATTGAAATTACGGCCAAAAGTTGTATTTACAAGTAGGCCTATTAAAAGTAAGCAGAGGACACCAAACCAACTGAGACCCTGTCCGCCGCATTTACGCACTGTACAACACACACCTACAGACTGTACCACACACACCTACAGCTCCTAAAGCATAAGCCGTTGTGTATTTTATTATGTGAAGCACTAAATGGTCTTAGAAAAATATCGACTCTTTGTTTGTAGATATCTACTAAACTAAAGCAAATAAAGAGAGTAGGCCTGTTATACTGAGTGATATATATTATACACACTGCTCTGCTTTCTGCATGGACCTTACAGCTGTTCTCTCTGGAAACATCGCGACGCGATGAAAGCAGTTTCTAAAATAATATCCAGGGGATGCATGCATAGCTGTCATTGGCTGAGATAAGTACGGCCGTGCGTCACGCCTCCACCGTTCCCGGAAATGCATCCGTGGAGGAGCCGTGAAGGAACCATCAGTGTATCCTCGGTTAGAGCTCCTCCAGAGAGCCTCCTCGACGCTCGATCCTCGGTTTTGATTGATTGATTAAAAAGTTTATTAACAGCTTGTATATTGGGTACAGTACAGTACAGCTCAAAACATACAATTGTTAAGGGGATGCAGACCAGAGAAAGACTTTCGTCTTGTTTACATCAGGGTCCCCCATTTCCAATTCATCATGTCATTTAAGACATATAAGACATACAGATGGCTTATTTACAATTTACATACAGGTGTTTTTTTACATACAGATTGCTTATTTACAATTTTCATTTTAGATTTCGTTCTAATACATCCTAACCGGACATTTAAGACATACCAAGTCTACAGATATACAGTTAGTAACAGAGTCTAAAATGCGAGTATATACATAGATGGGGGGTGCATCGGTGTGCATTTAGAGAAATGAGATGTCCTTCAAAATGGCGCGCTGAAATTCATTTTCGGGTCACTACCGGAGGACCGAGGACCGAGGAGTCGAGGAGGGGAAATTTGAGTATTGAGAAGCCTCTATAGTCACTACCCGATCTGCAGCTCTGCCCGATCTGCAGTGCGCATGTGCGAGATGGTCCGCCATATTGGACAACTCCGGACGGCAACCCAAGTAGGACAACATTGACACAGTGGCTTTTGGCAAAACTCAAAAGGAAAACTCGAGAGAGATGAGTTATTGTTATTACAACGTGACTTCACTATTATTTAACAACTCTTTTTATTGGGTTCTTTTATTTGGGGTTAAGTACATTGTCAGAATAAGTGAGAAATGGATTTAACTTCGACAGCTATATGCCATACATTTTTGCACACATTCACAGTAAATATGTGTTCAGTATGATAGCTGTCTAACAGAAGTTAAATTAATTTCTCACTTATTCTGACAATGTACTTAACCCCAAATAAAAGAACCCAATAAAAAGAGTTGTTAAATAATAGTGAAGTCACGTTGTAATAACAATAACTAATCTCTCTCGAGTTTTCCTTTTGAGTTTAGCCAAAAGCCACTGTGTCAATGTTGTCCTACTTGGGTTGCCGTCCGGAGTTGTCCAATATGGCGGACCATCTCGCACATGCGCACTGCAGATCGGGCAGAACTGCAGATCGGGTAGTGACAGTCACTCAATCGCGAGGATGCTGGCTTGGTAGTCGCGTACTTCCAAGTCACTTCCTTCAGAAACGAAGCAAGTATGCTTCCAAGCCACGGCTTCGGAAAACGAAGAAGAATGGAACAGGCTAAAAAGTGTGCCACTCTCTCTAACGGTTTCAACATAAACTGTACCGAAAATAAATACCTCACGATGTCTATCTAATTATGAACTTGCTTTACTTTCACGGAACCACATTTTTGGTGATAACAAATGTAACAAAGTAACATATTTACCAACACATGTTCTACGCAGGTTCTGAGCCACTACATACTTATGGAAGCAAACAAGAGACAGAAGTATTTGAATTTTATCAGACACCGAATTTATAGCATTGAAAATAATTACTTTGAAAATCATGTATCTGAATTTTTTTTGTTCCGAATTTACCTATGTGAAATAAAAATGTAAAAATTGTAGTTAAAAAAATTTGAATGTTCAAATTCAGATCCCAAAAATTCAAGTGACAAATATTCAACGTCAAATATTTCGGTGTTTAAAATTCGATGTAAAAAAATTCGGTGTATAAAATTCGACGTCAAAAATTGCGATGCAGCATCATCCGGGCTACTCAGACAGGATAAGCAATCGAGTCCGAATGCAATCAAACCGACTTCTGGCCTATCAGAGCCAAGCGGCAAACCCCGGGACAGTGCGGTGAAGCCCAATGCTGTACTGTAGGCGATGGATGCAGATGGGAGCAATTCCCGTAGACCCTATGTTAAAATGTCCAACTTAACATCAGAAAATGAACATGTTTCTAGCCTGGATCCACAAAAACATATTTCAAGGCAGATGTTGTAGTCCCAAACGATAGCTGGGGATTCTGGGTAGTGTGTCTTCGGAAACTGTAGTGTCGAAACCCCCCGAATAAAACTATTTTTTCTCTGAATCGAAGGCTAAAAAACACAAAAGCATTGTACACAATTTAAACCAATCAATATTGTGTAATGAACAAGGATAAACTGAGGTTTTTTAGTGGATGAGTAATGCAGATATCACTGTGTAATCATTTGATAGTGAGGGCGGGGAATATATCCGGTTTATAACCGGCGCAAACGGAGGGGTAGTGTGTAGGGGTAGGGTGTAGGTAGGGGGCGGTTTGGGATTGTCCTATCAGTGCTTCTCAAAGTGTGGTCCGTGAGTGCCCCCTAGTGGTCCGTGAGTATATTGGTAACATTTCACATTTTAAATAAATAAATAAATTTAAGTTTTCCGCACTCTCGCGGGAATATCTCCGCAATGGAACGAGCTTAAGTTTCACTCTATATTGCATGATAAAGCCCAGGGCAACACCTTCGTCACACATGTTGCCACTTGTTTGTACCATTTCCAGGCGATTTATAATCTGTTCTAGAAAAACGATGTGTTTTGGGATATTTGTGGAGTTAGGTGGTCCGCGAGTGTTTTTTTATTGGTTAAGTGGTCCATGGTATGAAAAAGTTTGAGAAACACTGTCCTAGATGACTCACCCGCGCTGCTGGCCAATGGAGACCGACGTTGCCACATGGCGGCCATCTTGCCACAGGCAGCTCGCTCATTCATAACATTATGTCCATGGTACATTGAAATAACCTTAGATTGCTCAATTTTCAACCTTAGATTGCTCAATTTTCATTTTCATGATATACTTAGAATTATAATCATGAACTCTTTTTTTTTCAACGTCTTGTTGTCTCCTGTATCATAGCCAGTGCTTGAATTGGAATGAAAAAGGTGCCAGTACTCTAAAATCAGCAACTTTTTCAAGTCAATTTTATATATACAGCCCACAAACAAGAATTTGGCTACTACAATGCTGGTGGGTTTGTCTCTTTACTACTGTATATTTTAGAAAGGTTCACTGTACTTAACATTTTTTATGATAGGCAGCGGATATGGCTAAAGCTCAGTAAGGTCAATATTAACTGAAAATATAGCAATCAAAGTCTAGATCTTCTGCTGAAGACACATGAAGCAGAGACCTTTCAGGTGAGAGCCCCTCTGGTGGTGTTCAACATTAATGACAAGGAAACAAAGCTCTGGTCAGAAGCATTTTTTATAAAAAGCTTTAACAAAATTAAGTATTTCTGTACATTTTGAATGCAATCTAACTTTCCAACTCAGAAAACGAAAAACGAAAAAGTGCCAAAAGTCTTCTCACATGGCTGAGCTGCTTTGCAATATACTTCACCACTGAAGAATACAAATATGTATAAAGTAAACTATGATGCAATCTAACTTTCCAACTCAGAAAAATGATAAAGAGCATTCTTCTCGCCTACAAAGCCCTTATTGGGCAGGCGCCATCTTACCTTAAAGAACTCATTATACCCTACTGTCCTACTAGGGCATTGCGTTCCAAGAATGCAGGGTTGTTGGTTGTTCCTAGAGTCTCTAAAAGTACAATGGGAGCCAGAGCCTTTTCTTATCAAGCTCCACATTTGTGGAATCAGCTTCCAGTTTGTGTTCGGGCGGCAGACACCCTATCCGTTTTTAAGAGTGCGCTTAAGACCTTCCTTTTTGATAAAGCTTATAGTTAGGGCTGATTAGATTCAGCCCCTAGTTTTGCTGATATAGGCTTAGTTTGTCGGGGGACATCTTACTTCTTCCTTCTCTCTGTCTATACCTGTGTACTCTCATGTTCCGATTAACCCAGCTTCCCCAAATGTCTTTCTTTTTGGTGTCTGTATACGCCGGGATCCGGAGTCATGGATGATCCTGCGCTCCTCTGTCCTGGATCTTGAGTCGTGGCTGTGGTCCTGGATCATAGGTCCTGGATGGATATCCTCGTAGATTCATCTTCCTATTATACACACATGCATTTCCAAACATTTGGACTACCTATGTTGCAAATGTATTATCTTTTCAATTTACACACGGCATCTATTGCACGTCTGTCCGTCCTGGGAGAGGGATCCCTCCTCTGTTGCTCTCCCTGAGGTTTCTCCCATTTTTCCCTTTAAACTGTGGGTTTTCTTCGGAAGTTTTTCCTTGTACGATGTGAGGGTCTAAGGACAGAGGGTGTCGTATTGTCATACTGATATTTTGTACAAACTGTAAAGTCCACTGAGACAAATGTAACATTTGTGATATTGGGCTATATAAATAAACATTGATTGATTGATTGATTGATTGATTGATTGAACAAAGAACATGTAAAAACAAATGCAAAATTTGCACAATCTAAAATGAGAAACTGTAACTGCAAGTAACAAAGTCTGAGCCATGGTAAAGAGTTACATTGAACACCAAGCTGATCAGATAACTCCCTGGTTGGTCTGAAGTCCTTCTATCTCCAGGATCTGTACAAATCGGCACATTATGCCAAAAGTCTTCTCACTGGGTGAGCTGCTTTGCAATATACTTCACATTGTTAGAAAAGGCTCCAGAAGGCCTTGGGGACATCAGTATCAGGGGCTGGAGCTGGACAGGCTCTTTCATCAGCACTTCTCCTTCCCTTTGCCAGCCAGGACCTCACATACTGTTCCGGATTGAACTGTCCTAGTGATGGTCCATTACATTTAATGAAAACCAGGCTGGACAGTCGGCTGACAGAGAGAGCATTCCTTTTTGCAGTAAGGATATCGTTCATGCAGCTGAATGCCCGCTCACACTCACTAGTGGAGACAGCGATGGTTCGGACTGCTTTCAGTAGAGGCTCCATGGCAGCAGGTGTACGGGATGCCCTGGTTTCCTTGTATTCGCGAAAGCCCTAAACAGTCTCTCTTCTGTCCACTTTCAGCACTTCGCACAAACGTAGCACCTCTACGTCCCCATACTGTACGTCTAACTCCTCTTCAGGCCAACTTCCAGGATGGATAACTTTCATGTCCTGGATTAGCTGATTGTCCCGGGCCTCCCGGCCATGTAATGGGATTTCTCTTGTGCTGACATGAGAGGAGGTTGTGGAAGTCATTCTGTGTCTCAGATTCTCTACCATACTGCGGAAAAACTGACCTGCATGAATCTGTACAAGCCTGCCATTCTCACGCAGGGCAACACCCTTGAAGGACTTCTCAGCTAGAGCTGTATGAACTGTAGTCATGTGTGGGCCAGGCATGGTGACCATGGATTCAAAAACTCGTATTTCTCGAGTTAAGAGCCTATCTGCTGTAGGCAGTGTCATCTCTCTTTTTTGGAGTTGCCGAGAGAGGTCGCTGAGCTCTGTGAGCGCATCGTACATCAGTCCCAGATTGCTGACAAACGTTGCAGATGTGAGCACATCATCCAGGCCCTTGTACTTTGCTCTGTCTCTGGAATCCCTGCTCGTGTCGTTTGCAGCATTTGTGAAGTGATCATGAAGCACTCGGTAGTTTTCCCAGACTGCTCTGACGCTCCTTTCACTTGAAGCCACCCAGCGGATGGACAAAACACGCCCTATCACCAGGAGACGCTGTCCGACTGCTTGCGCACACTGCGCTAACTGCCTCTGATTTTTGGGGGAGGCATGGAACAAGGAATAGAGTTTGTCAAAAAGATCTGGAAATGATTGAGCCCTGAGACCTCCTTGACCACATCCCCAACTGCCAGCTCTAGACGATGATTGGAGCAGTGCCACACAAACAGGCTTGGGAATTTACTACACAACTGGGTAGCAACGCCTGTTCTCTTCCCTAGCATGACTGAAGCCCCATCACATGCAAAAGAAACGAAACACTGACCTAAAAAGTCCTCGTTAAAATCTCTTCCAAGACACTCCATTAACGCCTTTGTGATGTCATCAGCCGTTGTTCCATCCAACTCGATCAGCTCCCAAAAAAACGTTTCGGGCTCAGCATCAGCTAATGCTGAGCGTAGACACACAACAAGCACCGTTTTACCACTAATAGTGGTAGATTCATCGACCAAAACACAGAGTTTTCTTTGGTTTTCTGTAATGTCTTTTGCCAATTTTTTTCTTCAGCTCATGAGCTATGTGGTCGATGATTTCGCCACAGGTTTTATTGGAGTGCAAAACCCTGCCCACGTTCAGCCCATTCAGTTTCTGTACATTAAAATCAATTGGCATGTCTGTGAATGGCCGGCTATGTTTGCCAATTTTATATGCCGTTGGAAAAACTCTGATAGTGGTGTCTAATTCAGATTTATGCATAGACTGCACTTGATGTTGAATAGTTTCACGTGAAGCTGATGTAAGGATGTCAGCAGCTTTTACATGGGCTTGTGATTCTTTATGTTCTTTGATTTTTTTTCTCAGGCTAGCTTGTTGTTTGCCCTTGTCAACACCGAAATTAGACACTGCACACTCACCCCATTCAGTTGACAGTTTCAGTCCTTGTCCAGTGTGTATTCCCAAAGATTTGACATCTCTGCATATCCGACATCCTAGCTTCTTATCTTTAAGAAGGAGCCATGCATTGGTCTTGCAAAAATATTGCACCTGGTCCGTTGTCCAGCAGTCAGGTGCATCGCTTTGCCCGGTGTTGGTGGTGGCAGTTGCGCCAGCAGCAGCTAACTTTAGAGGCTCTGGAGGAGGCGGCGGAGCTAGTGCTAATGCTAATGCACTAGAACTTGGAGCAGGAGGATCAACCAAAGAAAGCTCCCCATCAGACACAATTTCCAACACAGGCACAGCATTCTCTGTATTTGAAGTTTCTTCCGGCGACAACCGCTGTCTTTTTGCACTTTTATTAATCCACGCTAACATTTTAGAAATGCTAATTTGTGACGTGACTTGCTTTCCTTCTCTCGGGGGCGTGCCTGCTCTGTTCTATCACTCTACATAGCCACCCACTGGGTGGGAGTTGCACTGCATAAACACAACACACGTGCATCTAGTTATGTAAATTGTAAAGCATTAAAACATGGTTTTACTAACAGTTTTCAGTATGTTGTTACTTCGGCATTATTATTATTATTATTATTTTGAAACGTGTATTACTATTAAATCACGGTCAAATAGGTTAATTTTGACATAGTCGTTTCCACCACAGTATTTACATGGAGAAGATAAGCCCCGCCCCCTCTCCAGCACGTTCTGTTTGAATGACAGGAGTAAACAGCTGACAGCCGCTGTGAAACTCCAGCGGTTAGAGCGATGAGAATGTCCGTTCGGCACCTCATGACGCATCTACTGAGTACCGGGCGGCTGTATATATATATATGGATGTATAATAAGAACGGCGGGAGAGTGTTGAGTACTGGCACGGTGCATGAGTACCGGAGTACCGCCAGCATGCCGGTACTGAGCAAGAAGTGCCGGTACTCCATGGGTCAGAACCAGAAGTGCCGGTACTGCGTACCGGTGAGTACCGGCCCAATTCCAGCACTGATCATAGCCATGCTAATAACCTATATAATAAACTAAACCGTTTGTAAATCAGTCAAGATTTCAGCGAGTTAAGAGTATTTGTGTGCAGATCACTCACCTTACAACAACTGCAGTAGTCGTTGACTGTGGCGACTCCCCCTTGAGCCATCTAGTGTTTATATATCTATGGTAGTGACAATATGTCGAATGATAAATTAATATTTCAATATGAGACATATAGTGACATTTACTTAAGCCAAGGCTTCGGAGCGTGGTTCGAGTAACCCAGGAAGTTTTTGGTGAAAGGTAGTGATGGCGAGATGAAGCCTTATGAAGCTTTCCAGGTTCGCAAAAGGGTTCATCTCACGGGGCTTCATTTGAGCACAAACCTCCCCTGTTGGTCAAAGTGTGTAAAACAGGCAGATTTTACATCTCAACAGTGTGCTCTCTCATACCGAATTCCCAATGAGTAAAGCCTAGAATAACTCTAAACAAACGAACATAACATCATATTTTCCATTTCATGTTAACAATATTGTATTTATTCAGTTTAATGATTGTGATTGAAAAGCCTAAGGAGGTTGGTAAACATTGCAAAGAGGGATTTGTATTCCTTAATAATATTCGTAAACGTAACCATGTTGTAGCCTGAGAAAGGCTAACCATATCAAAGAATACATTTATTAACTACATTATCTCATTTAGCTATAGCTTTCATAAACAAAAAGAAAGATTTATTGTTATTGACCAGCCGTTGAACCAGGGAACCTGTGGTTGTGAGTCAACCAATGGCCATCGGGACGTTAGGGATGAATCCCTTTGGGCCGGTCGGACCATGTGGGCCGGCCATTTGTCATCGGTGGTGACGTCACTGGCCCAAAACGATACAAGCCTCCATTTTTTCAAAGTCTGTGCACCTACCAAAGAGAACCAAGTCTAAACCACGGTATCTCTTCATCTAGTCTTGACCAATCATAAATGTACGGGCAACGCCCTGTGTAATACGGGGACGGGTGGCGCAGTGGTCTGTGCATCCGATCATCAGATCAAGGGGGAGTGCTGGGGAACTCCAGTTCGAAACCCGCTCCTGCCGCCACTGCGTCAGGCCGTTGTGTCCTTGGGCAAGACACTTCACCCGGATTTGCTCCGGTGGGTATTGTCCACAGTACATGTATAATACCAATGTGTACCTGTAAAAGCGCCTCGATGTCTTCGAGGCGTGGTGGACGGTGTGGCGCTGTGCGCTGTGCAATGATCATAGGCGTCGCCTGGGGTAGGCATCCGGGGCTTTAGCCCCGGATGTTTTTTCTTTAGCCCCGGACAAATTCTCCCTCAATAATATAATACATTAACCGTACTTTACCTAGAGGATGGCAGAATTGTAATTTCCCGTGTTCAGTGAATGCAACAGAGGCAACCACCAGACCAATCCGAGAGTTGCATGGAAATAAACGTGTTTTATTGGCTGACCTCTCCTCTGTGACAATGTTTAAACTTTAAACTTTCAGCCGCGGACGCGGAGTTTCTGAAGATGGACATTAGACATTTTTTAAATAAAAAAGACAGCAATTCTCAAGTGGTGGCTCACACAACAACCCCAGAGCCACCACCTGAGCCAGGTGAACAAGGTATGTAAATGTCAGTAAACTTACAAGTTATGTCAACATGTAAGCAAAGCATAAATTATAGCTACGTTGACGTTACTTTGAATCGCGGGGGTAAGCTAAACCGTTAGCAAGTAGCTATAGCTAGCCAGATATATTAAATAAACACTTTGTCATCAAATCTAAATGTTGTGTTTTTTAGCGTTACCTGGTGATTTCAAAGAAAGCTCTCTGGGAAATGTTGACTTACTGTCAGTGTTCGACATGAAGCTAGAAGCTACCTTACATTACACAGTTGATCCGGAGTCCTGTCAGTTAAAGTGTTTAATAGTTAGCTTAGCTAAGCATCAACCTAGCACTGAAATATATATGGATGTTATGTGACAGTAATTCTGAGAAAAAGTCAGCTGAAACGGTGGCATAGTTGCCACTGCTTTACGTGTCAACAGCATGTTTGAACGTATTTGCAGCAGTAAATGTGGCTGTTTGGCCACTGACGTTGCCATAACAACACCTGAATTTAAATGTGCAACCTCTTTTTGTGACAGATTTTTGCATGAAATTATAATTCTTCTGATTGATATTCCTATTGACAGCTAGTTTCTATGTGTACATTATGAGATGGACAGCCAGCTAACAAGCTTTCAGATCAAAGCTAATCAAGTGGGGCTCCTGAAAGGGGGCAAGGGACACTATGCTCCCAAATATTAAGCCTTGACCCCCATCTTAAAATGGATATGATCACAAAATGATCTGCATTGTCGGAGGCCTTTTTTCCTCATTATCATGTCAAATTGTACAGCTTTCCTTAGTGTTGAATGCAGAAAGATGACTATATTAGAGTATCAAGTGAAAATGAATATATTAAAGTATGAAGTGAATATATTAAGTGAATTACTCAAACTGCATTTGTATAGGAATGATTATGTCCTATTGGCAGATAACTACTCTAACAGTGATATCTACAAGAGATGTACATTTAACTATTTTCAATTGGTTAGTATTACATTGTGTGACAGTGTGGTGACACTCATTTTAATGAAGACACATTTGTGTATCTTGAAATTCATTTATTTGACAGAGCTGGAAACTGATTGACTTACATACTTGTTTGTGTTTACCCACAGTCATCACAGATGAGCCAAACAGAGTAGAGGATGAAGAAAGGAGAACAGGAGAAAGGGACACACAAGAAGGAGATACAACAGATAAGAACGACAATGGAGACGACAATGAACAGGAACACCAGAACAGACAAGAGTCAATGAGTAACATGACTGATTTAGGGACTGCAGATACAGGGCCAAGGCAAGTGAGACATCACGGCTTTCCATCCAGCATGTTTGGCCAGCAAAAGAGATCATTTCAACCGCAAACAGCAAGTGATGAGGGATTATTATTTCCTCCTTCCATCCCTTTTTTCTGTTTAATCTGATTACTAACAACTTCTAATCATTTGACATAGTTTATGATTTAATTGGAAAATAAAGTGTTTTTAAATAATAAACCCGTTTCTGATTCTGATTCTTTGATTTTTGTTGATATATGGGTGTCGAGAGATGTATCCATATCTCTTAATGTTGCTCTCAAAGTGCACAAGATTGATGCTTTTAACTTCAACATTTAAAAAAATTCTTCCCCCTGGACTCCAGAGGAGGTGAGTTCCCTCAAAATAGCACTTTATCTCTGCTTATGTAACTCCGGTGTAGTGTCTCCTCGGCAACAGATCACTCAGAGCTGGTGATTACTTTCCTGCATTTCAATGGACAGCATAAAAGGACACGTGAGCTGGGTTCTGGTGCTCAGATTAGCTATTGATGATCACGTTGATAAATCATATAAAACCAATCACACAACAACATGTTGCTGTGACTGTGAGCATTAAACAATTAACATTAAACTAAACAAACACAACAGTACGTTATTGTCCTTATAAAATAAAAACATACATTTTGTCCCCCGAGATAATACAGGCACCTTACCCTCAAGAGATCCTCACGTGCTATGAGAATCTCCCACAGTCCATTGCCGTAACAAAGCTAATGCAGACACACGTTTGTGACACCAGATGGCGCAATTGTGTATGTGCAGTAGAAAATTCGACTGTAGCGCCGCCACTGTGGGCTAAGCCCCGAATGTTTCCAGGTCCAGGCAACGCCCCTGGCAATGATCATTAGATCAAGGGGTGAAACCCGCCGCTGCTGCGTCTGTAAAGCCGGTGCTTTGGGTCCTTGGGCAAGACACTTCACCTGAACTTGCTCCTGTGGGTATTGTCCACAGTATCTGACCATTGCATGTATCATATATGTGTAATGTGTGTATATGTAAAGCGCTTTGAGTCATTGATAAAGCGCTATAATAAATGTAAGGAATTATTATTAAATTATAATTATTAATACAAATGTATTGTCGCCAGTCTATGATTGTCGCACGAGGTTCCGGAAATAGTGGTTACAGATTACAGCGGAGCTCTTGGTCAAGTGAATATTTTGCTCTCTTATAATAAATAGTTAAACTTAGAAGTTGTCTGTCTTTCCTGGAATTTTTAACACAACAGTATGGCTATCCACAATAATTGCATGTCATTTTACAAATAATAAATAGTATTAAATAGATTATGATATATATGACATTAGGCCTAAATATATAATCAAGCATAGAAACATAGTAGCCCCCCATGTATACACCTTTACTTTTGCTGTGACTGTCCTCCTCTCTGTAGCTCTCAAACTGGTCATTCAGCTAATCTGAAGCCAGTTCAACATACGGATATCTTTGAGTGATCTGGCTTAACTAACCCTAACAAACGAGATCTTGTATACGGTCCTACAACGTTATAACATGAAAGGGGCAATATTATAATAATATATATAATAATATTTGACCAATCACAAACCTGGAAAAGTAACCTGACGGCGCAGCGTCATACTTCATGAATGAAAAGTAAACTATCAAATATGAAGAAGATAAACGTTAAACAACCATGACATCAACACTTAATCCAGGATAAAGGCCAGGGCCGAATTCACCATATACATTGGGGGGGGGGACATCCCCAATATTCAGATATGCTCAAAATGTCCCCCCCCCCCCCCCCCCCAATATATAGCCTAACTGATATAAAAAAGTTAAAAAGAAATTGCTATTCTATGACTTTTTTATTTTGGCTATTTGTATACTTGAAAATCTTTATTTTCTGTTGTTGTGAACTTCACCAAAATGATATATTCTTTTCATATGTAAATTGGTTCCGCCTTTGTTTGTTTATGCATACCTTTATTTTATACCCCGGGGGGTGTATTTCGCTGTCGCACGTCAGAGTCCAGCTTCAGTTAGCATTGATGCTCCAAGCAGGTCAGTCATGTTTTAATTTGCCCTCCATCAGTTCTGGTATCTTTTTCTAGTTAGCCCTAAAGTAATCTATATTATTTTATTTCGTAATGGTAATGTTAATGAACCCTCCGGTTTAGCTTCTTGGTGTAAATAACTTGTAGTTCTGATGTTAAAACCGAACTTTTCAGGAATAGTAGCTAGGGGAGTGATTGGTAAAATATGCATAAAGAAAAAGTAAATCTGTTTAGAGTTCTGTTTCATATGGGTGTTGAGAGATGTATCTATAGATTTAGTCCCTAATTTTGCTCTTGAAGTGCACCAGATTGATGCATTTAACTTCAACATTTAAAAAAAAATCTTCCCGGGGGAGCATGCCCCTGGATCGCCCTAGAGGAGGTTAGGTCCACCAATTGCCCACACCCCCCGTCAAATTATCCCACCCACATTGAGGATGCTTCCATACACGCCCATGCCTGAGACACAGTTTCGTGTGGGAATTGACAGGTTTTAAAGTATCCCATGTGTTAATGAATTTTTATATATTTTCCTTTAGAATAGCAGGAAATTAGTACTCAAATTTTGATTGCATTTTTGGTCCCCCGCAATGTTGACTCCATGGTTACGGCCTTGATAAAGCCAAGGCAACATAGTTGCAGCTGCAAAGTGTAGAAAGAACAGTGACAGTTGATCTCTTGTCTCGAATCTAACCTGCTCCGGAGCGGTTATGTTTTCAGTATAAGTAACCATAGCGATATACCCCGGTAAGAAGTGAACCGTTTTAGGACCCAAAACTCAGAGTTAACCCCAAATCCTGCTTCGTAGTACAGGCCTCTGGCCCCACATTTTCTGTGAGTAAACAACTCCAATGAAACAAGTAGGCCTACTTCAGACTGCGACGTGCAATACCGAACCCGCCCCGCTACCCGCACATATTGCCAATTAGTTCCGCAACCCGACCCGACCTGTCAGCACAAGATCCGCAACCCGACCCGAACCCGCATAGCCTATAGCCTATATGAGCAGTGAAAACGTGCAATTATTAACACACGCAGTTGCATATTTGTCTCAAAAAGCGTGGGATGTTGGTTATTTTCTCCATCTAGGACCTTTTTTGAACCGAGAGCTACTTTTAAAGTTGCCAGTCTGCCGAGATCTACCAGTCCAAATAGAGAGGCGTAGCCATTACTGACAGCCTACTACCAGGTAAATACACACTTCTACTTGTATAAAACTGAACTTCGTACGATTAATACTCCATAAAATACTGCAGATCCTTTATTTTACCTCTTTCTAATCTACACACATACAATTATTTAACTGAAGTTACACAACAGTGTTGTTGATACAGAGTTGGTGTTTATTCACACGTCACATACTACAGTGGGTAATGTTTTCAAGAAACATTGAACAGTGCTGCCACATATGACACAGGAAAAAAAGAAAAGTCTCTGAACCCTTTCTTTGCCATTATATAAAAATAGTGTTGCTACAAAAGTATAAATTAGGCTTACTAATAAGACAACTCAGATCTAAAGTTACACAGGAATCTGCTGCCAAAGTGCAATAAAAAAGATAAAATTAATCAAATCAAACAATTTTTTTGTTGCATTTTAGTAGATTATAAAAAGAAATGCTTTTAATAGGATGCAAGCAACACTAGTTTCTTAACCTGAATTGATAATAGACTATAATCAATTTAAGTTTGCATTCTTACACCATTTTGTACAATAATTATAATGAATAAGTTCAAACAAACTAAAACGTACAGCTGATTAATAACGGTATCTAACTTGAGTTTTTATCAAAAACCTGTTGAAATGCTACTGTTTTTTATTGTCCCCCAAAAGCGCATTGGCAGCCAGGAATGCTTCTTTCACAACTTCGCCGTCTTTGAAAGACTTCATGTGTTTCGCAAGAACGTGACTGACACGATAAGATGCTCTGGTAGCAGCCTTGCTCTTGTTGTTGTGCCTGGTGAAAATGGACTGCTGTGCATTTAGCTGTCCTTCCAGGCCCCTCCCCTTTTGGGAGCGTAGGGCAGAATTAGGAGGGAATTCCGTCTCGTAGCGTTTGTGCACTGTTTTGAAATGCCGCTCCGAAATTACTCTTCTTCGATAAAGCTACGCTCTTATTGCAGATGGACTTTGAATTGGAATAAATACAAAAATAATCATCCTCCCACTCGGAGAGACAATTATATATGTTTTGCTTATGCCATAATTGCGGTCTTGTTTGTGTGCGGACTGTCACTCCTGTTGACGACAACGTTAGCGAATTAGTGCACTGCCCACTAGCCACGCCCCGACACATGGGGTCACGCCGGCCAATCACAAAGCTTTGATGCGTTCATGTACATTTTTCTGGCACAGGAAGATTATGTTATAAGACATTAACGATAAAACTGAATATTGTTGTTCTATTTTTAGACACATCTCGCGATCGACTGGGAATCTCCCAGTGGTTGGGCACCCCTGATCTAGGATGACACCAAAAGCCTCCCAGACGTTGGATTTCGCTCTTGAGGAAGTGTTATATTGAAAATGCTGTATTCTCCGCTAGAGAGCTTCACCTCAGCCATTTCGAATGTGGCGCGCACAGCAGCAGATTGATGCGCTGCAGAGGTTATGATTATGCGCGGTCCCGCGGGGGAGAGGTCTGAGGATTTAAACATTAAACTAAATTATTATTATTTTAATATATTTATTATGCAATACCCGCGACCCGACCCGCATCATCTTTGTTTTACCCAGAACCGAACCCGGAAAAAAGCGTTTGAAAAAATACCACCCGCGAATCACCCGCGAATCACCCGCGGGTACCCGACCCGATGCGGGACTCTGCCTCACGGCACACCGTTTGGGAACCACTGCTCTACACTGTGTAAAGGAAGGCCATTCTCCCGTCTTAGTTTAGTTGAATACTCGATTCCGATTGGTCAATTGGGACCTTTCAGATGTTAATATGACAGTAGTACAGACCACTGTTAAGCACAATAATGACTGTTGCTAAGGAGGGTCGAGAGAGAAAGGAAAGAGGTTAAAAGACGGAGCGCTGGACGTCATATAAATCAACAGAAGCAGACATTTGTATTTTTTAAATGCCACTACAATAACTTCCTCTATTCAGCTTCAGCATGGGTGCCTGTATTTCTCAATCAATATCAATATCCGTATGAAAGCAGCAGAGGGCACTGTGTAACCACTCATTAAATACTCTCTTTTAGAGGTTCTCAATAGACCTTATGCAGGAATGTCTCCTTCAATAAAAGAAGCCATAAGTATGAAATGCAGAAATATTACTGCTTTTACTGATTTGTCAGTTTCAACAGTCTTCAACCAGCCAGTTGGCCATTTTGACTGTGTTGTTGACAGAAACAGACAGACATTGCAAGTCACCTTTCTAAAAAGGTCAAGAAAAAATAATAGTTTTAAAGAGTCTGCACATGTTGAACGTTGACTGATGAATTGCCTTGTTAATTTATAAATGTTGCACATTTCTTCCCAACTACCTTTTTTTTAAATCAGCACAGCTCTTCACTTTAAATACAGTATTATTTGTCACATGTAAATATTGTTCATTTGTTATAATAATCTTTATATACCTTTTTTTAAATAGATGTCATAACGGTCCTATTTTATTTTTATTTTGTTTTGCTACGTATTCTTCTTTCTGTGTCTTTGTATGCACCATATAAAAGCAAATTCCTTGTGTGTGTAAACCTACTTGGTAATAAAACCGATTCTGATTCTGATTGTATAGGCCCCCAGCCCTCTGTTACTTGTTTTTATTCTTCTCCATCTCAAAAAGGCTTCTTTTTGCCGATTGTAATAAACAGGAAGTGTCCAGAACCATGCTTGAAACTCTGAGTCCAAGCTTAAATTAATCTTTTGCTTTAAACATTTTTTAATAAGTCAGTCGACTGTTACATTTTGTTTTCTGGAAAATGTATTAAGGTGTATTTGTTATTTCATTTCTTTCTCCACACTGTGAGAAGCAAAACTCTGATGTTTAGTCATTTCAATGTAATCATAAAGAAATACTGGAACTAAAATGATCCCCATGATAATGTCTTCTCGGGTCACCAAACATATAATAATAACCAGTCATTCATAAAACCTAATTCAGTGTCCTTATTTGTAGCTACATAAAAATGAAAGGGTCCCAATTATATAGTTGAAGTTGAGTAAAACGCACATCCATGACACTCTAACAACATCCAACAGTAATACAAACCTCCATCTAAGAATTATTCAGTTTTGTCACCTCTCACAGTCAGCATTCTACCTGCCAGTCAGCTGGAATTAGTATTGGCCTGTGGATGATGAGGGACGGTGGCCCCGCCCTCATCCAGATGTGCGCCCCTCTCCTGTCTCCTCAGTGCGCTGCTGGCTTCAGCAGAGTGCGGAGCCTTGGGAAGTCAACAGGAGGGTCCGGAGAGTCACAACTAAACCACCAGCAAACCATTCCTTTAGACTCTGGCAGTCAGATTTTACTCGATCTAATGAGATTGTGACATTACACGGAAATTGCACTGCGTCTCCACCTGGGCAGCCTGAGACGCAGAGCTGATGGAGAGAGGCAGGGCTGAGTGCGGAGCCCGTCCGGAGCGCTGTTGAGCAGAGAGTCCATTCAGCACATTCTGCTGACAGGGAGCGGTCTGCTTTCTCGCACGACCTGTGTGAATTATCATATTGTTTTAAGTATAAGTGATTGTTTCTGCAAAGGGGAAACTAAAAGACAACCAGGATTTCTTTTTTTTCGGAATGGGGATGTAACCGATTTCCACATGCACTTGGAAGTGGCGTGAGGTTGCCTCCAGATTGAGAAAAGCAAACTGCAGGGGCTTGTGGTTAATTGAAATCGATCCGGTAGTCTTTTTTTGAATGTGAAGCAGCAGCAGGGGTTCTTTCTTCTCTCACTTCCAACATGACTTCACTGTCGGGGACCAAGGAGAGGTCTGTGAGCAGCCGGAGCAGAAAATATGGGGTAGGTTATTCATTCCAGCAGCCGAGGGGTGGACACACCTCTACCTGAGCCCAGTGCACATAACAATTTATCATCCATTCAGTGTTGCATGCACTTCACTTCTCACTTTAAAATGAAACTGTAGTTTGCTCACATTATCAGTCTGAAATGCATATATGAAACTCATAGGAAAGCTCATTATATTTGTGCTAATGCTGTTGATTGAGTGCTGTGTGAAGATCAAATTATGCACATCAGTGCCATGGTGTCACAGCAGAGGAATGCTTTTTTCAGAGATAAATCTCCCACATCTCTTAATTATCACTAACTGAGCGCCAAGCAGCTAAATCAGGTATAACACTCATACCTGTGTCACTGCATACCTCCTACAGACTAATTAGTGTTAATTTATAACATAGGGTTGGCTCACACTGTATCCTCCTCCTCACTACGAGATGAGTGACTATCCCCTGACCAGCCTGCTCATTGCTTGCTTATTATAGCCCTTGTGAAGGATTAAAGTAGCTATAGTGCAATCTCTCCAGCCACCACCACATCAATAGCTCTCTCTGACTGGATTTACCCAGCCGCAAACAATCTAATTTTCAACTCCTTGCGGCTCATTTGATGTTCCCGTGTGGTTGTCTGAATAGAGAAAAAATAACACAGGTCTTCACACGGAATCTGACTTAATCCTATTTGCATGGTAACAGAAGCACCCATATGTTTCCTGCTGTGACCTGGGTTGTAGCACCATTACTCTACATGTATAATATTGCTCAATGTTTGAAGATTTTTGGATTTTCTGATAATTTGGTTTAATTCCCCAATGTTAGTTTAGACCCTGTTTCTACCCATTGACTGCCAATTGCCTGTGTGTGTGTGGGTTATTGGCATGAGATAATGTAACTGAGCGCCTGTCTGTGTTTAGCTTGTAAGCTTATTTCCAAAACAGGATATTCTCTATTTATCAATTGTTAGTTTCAATGATATCGAAGCTGTGTCAGCTAAAAAAAAAAAAAATTAGATTTATTTGTCTTTGATTCCCTTTCATGAATTCAGATATATGTTAATTTGTGAGCATATAGACACAATTATTGGAGTTCAACCAAATAAATAGCATACCGAATAAAGCTAGGTGGATATAGTGAACACAAATTTAGCTTTTCAGGCAAAATATAAATAGCCTGACTTTTAAATCGCATGATTGAAGACACGTGTCCAGGCCCCCTCCTCATTTGTTATTCTCATCCTTGTGTGTTCACTGGGATGAGTGCTGCATATTTAAACCATATAGGCTGCTCATTACAATTGGAAAACCTATGGGGAATGAATCCAGTATTACTTAAAGGGTTCATATTATGGAAAACTGACTTTCACCATTCTTGTACATATACATTTTGAAGTACAAACTGTGAAATAAGAAAGCCCACCATTTGTTTGCTCCTTAGGTCAGGAAAAATGGGAATTTAAAAAGCCTTTCAGATGTTGCTCCCCTGTTTCATAAAATATTGGCTTATGAACTACCTTTGCAAAGGTGTACCACATTTGTTTGCCAGCCAATCAGAGCAGACTGGCTTTTGGGGAGCAGTGCTTAAAGAGACAGGCGCTGTAACAGAGCGTTTCAGACAAGGGGTGATTCATTATTTAAGTATATTTAAACAGACAGTATTAGAAAAATTATTACATTACATGTTGGACGCTTTTATCCAAAGCGACTTACATACTCAATACTGTGGGCAATCCCCACAGGAGCAATTTGGGGTGAAGTGTCTTGCAGGGACACAACGACATGCTGACTGCAGTGGGGTTTGAACCTGTGCCCCCCTGATCCGAACACCAACGCACTAGTCCACTAGTCCACTGCGCCACACGCCTCCCTATTATGTGTTTTTTGAACATTAAAGCATGTAACCCAATTAAGTAGAAACCCAAAATATAAGTATTAACATAAAAACAATCCCCCTTTAATATTATTTTTTACACCTGTGTTTTTCATGAAGAAATGTTAAAATGTCTGCCATGAAAACGGCCTACAATTGAGGTTTTCCTTTTTTTCCCCTACAGGTGCCCGACACGTCCCCGACCAAATCTGCCTCCTTTTTCCCGGACACATGGTACCGTAAGCCCTACGAGGAAAACACCCGCTCCGGGACACGGCCCACTCCAGAGGGGGCCGGATCAATGCCAAGCTCCACAGGCACCCCGTCCCCAGGCTCAGGAATCTCCTCCCCAGGGTCCTTCTCTGGATCCCCAGGGACCATCTCTCCGGGGATAGGGACAGAATCGCCTGGTTCTCTGGGTGGCTCCCCAGGTTTTGGGACAGGATCTCCGGCTTCAGGCAGTGGAAGTTCCCCTGGTAGTGAAAGAGGGATATGGTGTGAGAACTGCAACGCAAGGCTGACAGAGCTAAAAAGACAAGCTCTCAAACTGCTCATCCCTGGACCTTACTCCACCAAGGTACAAACTAGATTGCCTGCTCATCTTGTGGTGTGTATGGATGTGTGTGTGAGTCCAATTGCAGAAGTGTTTGTATTTCCTTTTCTGTGGTGGGTTTGTAGTGTATCAGTAGCACAACTTGTTCCTTTATTTACTGTGGCATTTAGACAGTGGCACATATGAACTTCGCTCATGAAAGACTGGGCCTCTAATCATTCCCTTGCTTACTGCGTTGCTGTGTAGTCAGTTATTGTTCTCATAAATCACAAGGATGCTGTAATTTGTCCAACCCTCATTTGACCAGCTGTTGAAAAGAGAAGGGACTGAACAGCCTTTGGGATTTACGATAATTATTCTATCTGAAGCTGTAAATCAAATACTGACACAGTGTCAAAATCTAAATAAAAGATGACACCGACAACACCATTTAAATTGTATTTGTTGGAATTCTCCTTTTACCTGATTGATCATATGACCAAATTCAAATACATTTACTCTTTTCCTTAGTGCCTTTCTCCCTTTGGGGGAATTAGTATGATAGATTCCTGGAAGACATTGACCAGTTAGAGAAAATAATAATTCATATAGATAGATAGATTGCAGCCTTTTTCTAATTTGATTTGACAGGTGATTTCTTTTTTTCTTTTGGTAATCTATAGAATACATTTTAATTACATTAGTGTCAGTGATTCTTAACTGATATACCATAAGCTCCAGAGTGGTGTCAGTTTATAAATGATATGCTATCAATTCATATACTATACACATGTTGTATCATGTGCATATGTACATGTGTATACATTGTTTCTTGAGCTTCCCACATACTAAATAACCAGCCAACCCTGAACCGATTTATATCTCATGAATTATGAATAATTATCTAAAGAACTTGTGAGACTATAAAATAAGTCTGGCTTTTCACTGCACTGTGCAATTGTACTTGGGGCAGTACAAAATAATCATAGACAATTAAGAACATTTTAGTTTTTGCACTGGTTTGGCTGTTGAAAAAACAAGTAGTTATGCATATAAAAAGCACAAATAAAAACATATTAAAAGTCCTAATGGCAGGCATTTTGACTTTGTATCATTTTTAATCAAGTTGCTTCTGGGTTCAATGCTCTCCTGCTGCAGTTGACTGGATTTATTGCAGGAAGGCCACACATCAGACTCAGAGTTAATTGGTAACAAATTAGCATGCATTATGCACCGGGGGGTTAATAAAGTGCATCTAGCAAATGGGAGTCAGATATAGGGTTACAGTGGGACACACAGACTTACTGTACAGCCAGTAAAACAGAGCAGTGGAAACACTGGGTTCTCATTCGATCAAGAACATGACAGTTGGAATTCGGTAGGAATTGTGGGGTTAATGGAGACTATTGGTGGGAAGACCACTAATCAAAAGGTTATTTGCGAGGTTGGGTTCATAGTTCCAGCTGATTAAAGCTTCCCCTTTGTGGAGACATTTATTGTAGTGTGCAAAAAATAAAGGCATGTAAGTTACAGGATTGTACATGGTGCACTGCATGTACTGTATGTGTGGGAAATGAAAGTCAAAATGATGCTAATAGAGTTGATTGTGTTTTTTCACAGCTGAAGATTAAGTAATTGTATTTATAAAGACATTGTCACCTAATACACAAAACTATGGTAGCAGGCTTAAAAACAAGTGTGCGGTTATCACAAACCAAAATACTGTATCTGTCTTTGGCTCATTGATTTTGCAAAAACAATATATTTGAGTGTCCTCCTCTCTGTGTAGCCTGCTTGACAGATTTAAAGTCAAAATATTTAACGAAAAAATGGTCTGAGCAAGTAGTAGTTTGTACAGAAATGTAGACTCCATTGTATATGCTGCACACTGGATATTGTCAAAGTAATTTTGATCAGAAGCCTCTCACCTGTGATCATTAATGTTATTTTGTAAATCTGATTAAGATTTCCTCCTTAAATCTTGTTCTTGACTTCTACAAATCAACTGATTCAGGGTCCGTTATTGCATGGTTTCTTGGATGATATAATTACATTGCAACTATTGAGGGTGTTACTAAAAATAAGTAATATATCTTTCATGGTACTTGAAACATGGTAAAACACGTTGATTTAAAACTGTGAAGGTGAACCCCAAATTACGATGCACTGCACTGCATGTTATTTGGGAGTACACAATTTTTCTTATGCAGGCTTTTTCTACAAGAGTCAACTGACCTACGCAGGTGTTTTGTGTCGGGGGGAAAGCTGAACTCATGTCCTTGGTAAAGCAATGTGACCTTTTAATCCTTCTCCTTCACCAAATGTGCCAGAACAGCACTTCAGCTGAGTGTGTGTGTGTGTGTGTATGTGTGTGTGTGTGTGTCCCTTCCTGTTGCGATGTCAGCATGAGGCCCCATGTCATTCCCACAGGACACTGGGACATATGTGACCCCTCACAGTCTGAATAAAAACACACATGCACCATCCAATACACCCCCCCAATATGCCTCTGAACCATGTAGACCTGTCTCTGTGCCTGGATATGAATACATGATGGTCCATGCTTGACCCATGCAAACTACACACACACACACACACACACACACACACACACACACACACACACACACACACACACACACACACACACACACACACACACACACACACACACACACACACACACACACACACACACCACACACGCACGCACACACACACACACACACACACACGCGCACACACACACCACACACACACACACACACAAAACCCTTTCTCACAGACGGCTGTTAATAATATGATAATGATGACCTTCACCGATCCTACTGTTGAATATTTAGTTGTTTGTGAACATGTCTGCAGTTCTGTGTGTGTGTGTGTTGTGCTTGTAGGGCATTAGGTATGTTTTAGTGGCAGTTTGTTAAAGCCTTCCGTGAATACACTAACAAGCACAAACACACATGCACACAAGTGTCTATGTCAGAATGTGTCACATTGCTTAAATGTCATGATAACTTGTTTGTTGGATGAACAACTATTAGCTGTTGCAAAGTGTTTTTGTGCAGTGCTTACTCTCTGTTGCATGTCATAGAGAAGTGATCTAATTCATTGAAGAGTAGTCTAAAACAGATAGCATCTGTGGTTTTGTTTTTATAATGGGCTTTAAATGTTGTCCTCAAATTAAACTGAAGTCCATTTATAATCATATTGTCCATCATGACTTTATTACTGCTTTTACTCAGTCAGCTAGAGTGCAAAAGAGTGCTCTGTTGAGGGATTAGAAGAGCAGAGTAGGTTTTTCAGGTTTGGGCACACACACGCACTGGGCACACACTCAACCACATCTGGCTTCACAGCTGTACTCACTTAAGAACTCAGTCCTTGCTCTACTGGTGTGTATATCCTTGCGTCTATCTGTGTATGTGTACCCATCCCTTATATCCACGCCCAAATCATAAATGACTACAGGATGATCTATTTTTTGGTTGGTCCAGTTCAGTCAAAACTGGGTCACTGTGTGTGTGTGTGGTGTGTGTGTGTGTGTGTGTGTGTGTGTGTGTGTGTGTGTGTGTGTGTGTGCGTGTGTGTGCGTGTGTGTGTGTGTGTGTATGTGTGTGTATGTGTATGTATGTGTGTGTGTGTGTGTGCACGTGTGTGTTTGAGGGTCTGTTTCAGATCAGCTGAAAGGCAAAACCATGTATGTTTATAAAGGGAAACATATACTGTTCGACTTCAGACATAAAAAGGAAACCAAAAAAGGACATGTTTGTGAATATATTCACTCCAGAGGACCTCTTGCTGGCAACTTGAGATTTATTGAGATTACTTTCATCTGTGCGGTATTTGAGGTTATATACATGTTATATGTACTCAAAATGTTTGTATTAGCAGACCCATTCAT